>NC_133656.1:75597043-75852692 GCF_009905375.1 Apium graveolens
CCATTTATCAAATTGTGATAGTAAAGAAGAAGAACGGATGCAGGTCAAAGCACAGTTAGTTGAAGTTCTAAGGAAAGCTGAAGATAAGTGGTGAAAGATTTGTTAAGAATCATTATGGATTCAAATTGATCCAGTAATGTTGGTAAAGCTAGATGTTCTGTAAGTTGTAATTGATAGTCTTATTAAACTCTTATTACATTTGAACTTAAATGTTATTGACATCATCAAATCTATTAACTTGTATATTCTTGCATAATTTACAAGTTGGGGGAGATTGTTGGATATATTTGAGATGTCATGTCTAATATGTTTCATGTTTAGTTTTCAGATCTTAACAAACAGGAAATATCAGTTCTTACTGGAATCAGTACTTACTGGAAGTCAGGACTTAATGTCATATCAGGACTTAAGGTCATATCAGAACTTAAGTACGGGAGGACTTACAGTTAAGGAAGGAAGCTGATTAACAGTAGAAGATCGAGACTAATATAGAAGAAGATATGCAAGGAAAGAGTTAGAGGACTAGAAGAATTATATAAGATATCTAATTGATATTTTTGGAGACAAAATTATATTCCATATCAATTAGAAGTTATCTTGTAACTGTGTACTATATAAACACAGACATAGGTTTACACTATATGTATTACCATTACCGAGAAGATCATACATTGTAACCAAGCAGCTCTCGTGATATTTGTTCATCACTGAGAGGACAGTTCCATTGTAACAGAGTTTATTATATCGAATACATCTGTTTTCTGTTACTTGTGTTCCAAATCGATTTGATTATATTTTACACTGTATTCAACCCCCTTCTACCGTGTTGTGTGACCTAACAAGTGGTATCAGAGCCTATCTGTTAAACACATACAGTAAAGATCCAAAACAATCATGTCTGAAGAAGCAGAAAATCCAACCAAGCCCGCCAAAACTGAAGAAACTCCAAAGACTCAAACCCACAGTCGATATGAGACTATTAGGGTTCCCATGCTGAGACCTTTTGAGTATCCTATATGGAAAGTGAAGATGGCTATGTTTCTGGAAGCCACAGATCCAGAATACTTTGACAGAATTAATGAAGGCCATATAAGCCAACCAAACTCTCTGTTGTAGTTGCAGATCAGCTAACAAAGACCATACCAAAGGAGAAAAATGAGTATACAACTGAAGATATCTCATCTATTGCCAAGGATGCAAAGGTAAGGCATTTGCTGCATAGTGCCATTGATAATGTCATGTCAACAGGGTAATTCACTGGAAGACTGCAAAAGAGATATGGGATGCTTTGGAGACAAGATGCCAGGGAACTGATGCAATCAAGAAGAACAGGAGGACTATACTCACTCAAGAGTATGAGCACTTTGACTCAAAAAGTAATGAGTCATTAACTGACTTATATGACAGGTTTGTCAAACTCTTGAATGATCTGTCACTGGTGGACAAGGAATATGATCTTGAAGATTCAAATCTAAAATTCCTTTTAGCTCTTCCTGAATGTTGGGATTTGAAGGCTACTATTATAAGAGACAACTATGCTCTTAATGAAACTACTCTTGATGAAATTTATGGTATGCTCAAGATTTATGAACTTGAGATGGATCAAAGAAGAAAGAGACAAGGGAGAAAGTCAAGGACAGTTGCTCTTAAGGCTGAGGAGGAATTCCCCAAAGTGGCTATCTCAAAGAAAGTCAAAGGAAAAGTCTCATCACCAAAGTCTGATTCGAATCAATCAAGTTTCTGTTGATGATGATTTAGAAACTGAAAGTTTACTTGAAGTCAGGGTATCACAAAGATAGGACTACAGGAAATTCAGAAGGGGAAAGCATGTTTTTCAGGAAAAGTGGACGTTCTGATAAGAAGGGTTTCAAAATCTGAAGGTAGAGAGAGGAAAGTCTGACAAAGGAGATTACTCAAATGTAAAGCTACACTTTTGGTGAAGAGGCCACATATCTCCTGACTGCAAGAAAGGAAAGAGTGACAAAGGCAAGGCACTTGTCACAAAGAAGAAAAGCTGGACAAAACATTTTAGATTCTGAAGATGAGGTGAACTATGCTTGATGGCAATGTCTATGGCAGCCCTGAAACTGCTGAGTTAAGGTACCTCAAAACAACTTATGTCTTTCATACTGATGATATTACTGAGTTGAGATTATATCTTAAACCATGTTTATTAGCTACAGAGATCAACTTTAACCATGTGAATGATTAACTTCTGAAAATCTTGCTTTTAAGAAAGGAATGATTATTTAGGAAGGAGTTAGTTATGTTCCATCAAACTCAGAAAGAGAGAGATGATGCTTATGTTAGACATGAATTGTTCAAATTGAATCAATCTCCTAAAAAACTGAGTTAGAAAAGAAAAAGAGATTATCAGGACTTGGACTAACTCTGGCAGAACAACTCAGAATTTATTAAGTAGTGGAAACCTTGAAAGAGCACTTAGGTTATGGAGATGACAATAAGTGAAAGGGAACTGAACAAATTGAGCCAATTGTTGTTAAACAAACTGTTAAGCCAAGGTACATCCTTTTAAGTTTGTAGCTAAACTGTAAACTCTGACTCTGAAAGATGAAAGAGTCTGTGACAGAAGTTAGAAGAAGTCAACTTCTGAAAATTAGAAGGGATAAACCAGCTGAAGTCAACATAGACTAATTGACAAAGAAGCAACATAAGCATAAGCTGAAAGAAATAAGGAATGTCAACAAGGTTTAAGGCAGCTAGGAAAAATGGGAATGGAAAGGAAGGTGTGAATAAAAGCCATAATTATATGCCTTTTCCTAATGCTCTAGAAAGAAATGTATAAATTTGGAAACTCTAACCATCTTGCTTCTTTTGCAGGAAGAATAAGAATATAACTTCTTTATCTCCTAAGTCAGGAGTTAAGAGTCAGTCTGTTAGGTTTAAGCCACAAAATCCTTATTTTCAATTGTGGTAGTTTATGGCATTCCAATTATACTTGTAAGGAATATCATAGTTTATACTATGATTATTATCAAATAAAAACCTTCTTTGAAGAAAGTTGCTTTAATTCCTTCTAGTGTAAAACCTGAAGCAAGTTGATATAAGTTCTGATAAACAGCATGTTAGCATAAACTCTGATATTAAATCCGCTGCAAATGCTAACAAACTTAATAAGGCCAAAGGATCCAAGCAAGTTTGGGTTCTTAAAACTAACCATTAGTGGTCTTTATGATTGCAGGGCAATAGGAGAAAACATCCTAGTACTGGATAGTGGATGTTCAGGACATATGACTGGAAATAAAGCCCTGCTCTCAGACTTTGTGGAGAAAGCTGGCCCATAAGTTTCTTATGGAGATGGCAACATGGGAAAAACTCTGGGATATGGAAATATTAATCTTGGGAATGTCATCATTGAAATAGTAGCTCTTGTCTCAGGACTAAAACACAATCTGTTAAGTATAACTCAATCTGTGACAGAGGTTATCATGTAGATTTCTTGGAAGAACACTGTGAAGTTATAAGCAATTCTACAGGAAAAGTGGTTCTGAAAGGTTACAGGCATGGTAACATTTATGAAGCCAGACTTCAAACAAGTACTGATGGTTCTGCAATCTGTCTATTGAGTAGAGCATCAATTGAAGAAAGCTGGAATTGGCAAAACTGAAGTCATCAATTCTTGAGCCTTATCACCTACTGTATGTTGATCTATTTGGCCCAGTCAATGTCATGTCTATTGCAAAGAAGAATATGATATGGTTATAGTGGATAAGTTCACCAGGTACACTTGGGTGTACTTCTTGCACAAGAAGAATGAAACTGCATTTACTCTAACTGATCATGTCAGACAGATGGATAAGTTGGTCAAAGATTCTATTAAAATAATGAGTGATAATGGCACTGAGTTCAAGAATTCGATTACGGAAGAATTCTGCAAAGAGCATGGAATCAAACAGGAATTTTATTCACCTGGAACTCCACAGCAAAATGGTTGTAGAAAGAAAGAACAGGACTTTCATTGAAGCTGCACGAACTATGCTTGATGAAGCAAAGCTGCCAACCTATTTTTGGGTTGAAGCTCTGCAGACTGCTTGTTTTACACAGAATGCAACACTCATAAACAAGCATGGAAAAACACCATATGAGATGTGAAGAAAAAAGAAGCCAATCTGAAATACTTTCATGTATTTGGTTGCAAGTGTTTTGTTCTTAAGACTCATCCTGAGCAGCTGTCAAAATTCGATCTAAAAGCTGATGAAGGAATTTTTGTTTGATACCCACTCTCCACAAAAGCCTTCAGAGTCTACAATTTAAGAACAAGGATTGTCATGGAATCTATCAATGTCTCTTTTGATGATAAAAAGATTTCAATGATCATGATCAGCTGAGATTTGAGAATGAAAATTTAAATTCTGATTCCGTAAATTCTGATGACTTAAATCCTGATCCTATAAGTTCTGACGGTTTAAGTTCTGATGTCATTGAAACTGTGGTAACAATTCCAAAGGTAGATATGTTAGATATATTTGATAATGTCATGTCTAATATGATTTATGTTAGTTTTAGATTTTACTTAAATAGGACAAAATTAGTACTTAACTGAAATCAGCACTTATACTGAAGTCAGAACTTAAGTGATCAGTACCTAAGGTTCAGGAGATATTTATCAGGAGATAATATCAGGACTTAAAGGAAACTTTCAGATAAGGAAGGCGACTATTGAAAGGAAAGAAGATCAAGGCAAACGTAAGAAGAGATATGCATGAAGAAGGAATTCTATGAAGAATGGAATACTTGGAAGAAAAGATAACTGATTGATATATTTTAGGAAGCAGAATTATATTCCATATCAATTAGCGATTATCTTGTAACTGTGTGATATATAAACACAGACATAGGGTTTACACTATAAGTGTTATCATTATCGAGAATATTATTAATTGTAACCCTAGCAGCTCTCGTGATATTTGTTCATCACTGAGAGAGGATAGTTCTATATTGTAAACACTGTATTCAACCCCCTTCTACAGTGTGTGTGACCTAACAAGTGGTATCAGAGCCTATCTGTTAACACACAAACAGTTTAAGATCAAAAAACAATCATGTCTGAAGCGGAAACTCCAACCAAGCCCACCAAAACTGAAGAACCACCAAAGACTCAAATCCATAGTCGATATGAGGCTATTAGAGTTCCCATACTGAAGCCATCTGAATATCCCATATGGAAGGTGAGGATGACTATGTTTCTGGAAGCTACTGATCCAGAATATCTTGACAGAATCCATGAAGGACCTCACAAGCCAACAAAACTCGCTGTTGTAGTTTCAGGTGAAGCAGGAAAGTCTGTACCAAAGGAGAAGAGTGATTACACTACTGAAGATATCGCATCAATTGCTAAGGATGCTAAAGTATGACACTTGCTGCATAGTGCCATTGATAATGTAATGTCAAACAGGGTAATTAACTGCAAGACTGCAAATGAGATATGGGATACCTTGGAGACAAGGTGCCATGGAACTGATTTGATTAAGAAGAACAGGAAGATAATACTCACTCAAGAGTATGAACACTGTGACTCAAAGCCTAATGAGTCATTTACTGATTTATATGACAGATTTGTCAAACTCTTGAATGATTTGTCACTAGTTGATAAGGAGTATGATATTGAAGATTCAAACCTTAAATTCCTATTAGCTCTTCCCGAAAGTTGGGATTTGAAGGCAACAATTATAAGAAACAACTATAATCTTGAAGAAACAACTCTTGATGAAATTTATGGGATGCTCAAGACTCATGAACTTGAGATGGAACAAAGAAGCAAGAGGAAAGGAGGAAAGTCAAGGACTGTTGCTCTTAAGGCTGAAGAAGAATCCCCCAAGGCAGCTACATCATGGAAAGGCAAAGGAAAAGCGCTCATCACAGAGTCTGATACTGAGTCATCAAGTTCTGATAGTGATGATGACTCAGAAACTGAAAGCTTGCCTGAGATGGATGCTGATGAAGAGATGATGAAGCTGTGTGCTCTTATGGTGAAAGGAATCACAAGGATTGCATACAGGAAGTTCAGGAAGGGAAAGTGGTTTTCCAAGAAAGGTGCAAGTTCTGATAAGAAGAATTTCAGAAAATCTGAAGGCAAAGGAGGGAAGTCTGACAAAGGAGATTACATAAATGTCAAATGCTACAACTGTGGTGAGAAAGGCCACATATCTCCTAATTACAAGAAAGTGAAGAGTGACAAAGGCAAGGCTCTTGTCACAAAGAAGAAAAGCTGGACATATACTTCAGATTCTGAAAGTGAGGAGAACTATGCCTTGATGGCAAATGCTGATACAGCAAATGCTGACAGCAGTCCTGAAGCTGCTGAGTTAAAGGTACCTCAAACTACTTATGCCTTTCATACTGATGATATTAATGAGTTAAAAAGATATCTTAAAACCATGTTCATTAGTTATAGAGATCAAACTTTAACATGTGAAAGATTAACTTCTGAAAATCTTGCTTGTAAAAAGAGGAATGATTATTTAGAAAAAGAGTTAGTCATGTTCCATCAAACTCAGAAAGATAGAGATGATGCTTTCTATGTTAGGAATGAAGTACTTAAAATGAATGAATTTCTAAAAACTGAGTTAGAAAAGGAAAGAGAGATTATCAGGACTTGGACTAATCCTGGCAGAACAACTCAGAATTTGTTAAGTAGTGGAAACTGGAAAGAGGGTTTAGGTTATGGAGATGATAAGAATGATAAAGGAACTGTAGATATTAAGCCTATAGTTGTTAAACAAAATCAAAAGTTAAAACCTGTTAAGTTTGTAGCTGTAAAGTCTGAAACTGAGAAATCAGAAGTTAAAGAGGAATTAACTTCTAACAAACTAAAACAAGAAAAGACAACTGAAGTAAACGTAGGCTTAATGACTAAGAAGCAGCTTAAGCATAAGCTGTAAGAAGTTAGGAATGTAAACAAGGTAAAGTCACCTAGGAAAAATAGGAATGGAAAGGAAGGTGTAAATAAAAGCAATGATTATAAGACCGTTCCTAATGCTCCTAGAAAAACATGTCATAACTGTGGAAGTTCTAACCGTCTGGCTTCTTTTTGCAGGAAGAATAAGAACATAAACTCCTTACCTTCAAAGTCAGGAGTTAAGAGTCAGTCTGTTAGATATAAGCCACAAAATCCTTGTTTTCATTGTGGTAGTTTATGGCATTCCATTTATACTTTTAAGGAATATCATAGTTTGTACTATGATTATTATCAAATGAAAACTTCTTTAAAGAAAGTTAGCATTGTTCCTTCTAGTGTAAGTTCTGATACAAAGTCTGATAGTGTAAATGCTGATAAGAAAATTATTAACATAAACTCTGATGCTAAATCCGCTGCAAATATTAACAAACCTAATAAGGCCAAAGGATCCAAGCAAGTTTGGGTCCTTAAAACTAATCATTAGTGGTCTTTGTGATTGCAGGGCAACATGAAAAACATCCTAGTTCTGGACAGTGGATGTTCCGGACATATGACTAGAAATAAAGCCCTGCTATCAGACTTTATGGAGAAGGCTGGCCTAAGTGTTTCTTATGGAGATGGCAACATTGGAAAAACATTGGGATATGGCAATATCAATCTTGGGAATGTCATCATTATAGAAGTAGCTCTGGTCTCAGGACTTAAACACAATCTGCTGAGTGTTAGTTAAATCTGTGACAGAGGTTATCATGTGGATTTCTTTGAAGAACACTGTGAAGTTGTAAGTAAATCTACAGGCAAAGTTGTTCTGAAAGGATAGAGGCATGGTAACATTTATGAAGCCAAGCTTTCAACAAGTACTGATGGTTCTGCAATCTGTCTGATGAGTAGAGCATCAATTGAAGAAAGCTGGAACTGGCACAAGAAACTCTCTCATTTAAATTTCAACAATATAAATGAACTAGTCAAGAAAGATCTTGTGAGAGGACTGCCAAAATCAGTATTTGCTCCTGATGGCCTTTGTGATTCATGTCAGAAGGCTAAACAAAGATAATCTTCATTCAAGAGCAAGACTGAATCATCAATTCTTGAGCCTTATCACCTAGTACATGTTGATCGATTTGGTCTAGTGAATGTCATGTCTATTACAAAGAAGAAATATGTTATGGTCATAGTGGATGAGTTCACCAGATACACATGGGTGTATTTCTTACACACAAAAAGTGAAACTGCATCTATCTTGATTGATCATGTCAAGCAACTGGATAAATTGGTCAAAGATTCTGTGAAGATCATAAGAAGTGATAATAAAAGCAATGATTATAAACCTGTTCCTGATGCTCCTAGGAAAACATGTCATAATTGTGGAAGTTCTAACCATCTGGCTTCTTTTTGCAGGAAGAATAAGAATATTAACTCCTTACCTTTAAAAATTGGGAGTTAAGAGTCAGTCTGTTAGATACAAACCACAAAATCCTTGTTTTCATTGTGGTAGTTTATGGCATTCCATTTATACTTGTAAGGAATATCATAGTTTGTACTATGATTATTATCAAATAAAACCTTCTTTGAAGAAAGTTTCCATTGTTCCTTCTAGTATAAATTCTGATTCAAAGTCTGATAGTGTAAGTTCTGATAAGAAAAATGTTAACATAATCTCTGATGCTAAATCCGCTGCAAATGTTAACAAACTTAATAAGACCAAAGGATCCAAGCAAGTCTGGGTCCTTAAAACTAATAATTAGTGGTCTTTGTGATTGCAGGGCAACAGGAAAAATATTCTAGTTCTGGACAGTGGATGTTCAGGAAATATGACTGGAAATAAGGCCCTGCTATCAGACTTTGTGGAGAAAGCTGGCCCAAGTGTTTCTTATGGAGATGGCAACATTGGAAAAACATTGGGATATGGCAATATCAATCTTGGAAATGTCATAATTAAAGAAGTAGCTCTGGTCTCAGGACTTAAACACAATCTGCTGAGTATAAGTCAAATCTGTGACAAAGGTTATCATGTTGATTTCTTTGAAGAACACTGTGAAATTGTGAGTAAATCTAAAGGCAAAGTTGTTCTGAAAGGATACAGGCGTGGTAACATTTATGAAGCTAAGCTTTCAACAAGTACTGATGGTTCTGCAATTTGTCTGATGAGTAGAGCATCAGTTGAAGAAAGCTGGAATTGGCACAAGAAACTCTCTCATTTAAATTTCAAGAATATAAATGAACAGGTCAAGAAAAATCTTGTGAGAGGACTGCCAAAGTCAGTATTTGCTCCTGATGGCCTTTGTGATTCCTGTCAGAAAGCCAAACAAAGAAAATATTCATTTAAGAGCAAGACTGAATCATCAATTCTTGAGCCTTATCATCTACTACATGTTGATCTATTTGGTCCAGTAAATGTCATGTCTATTGCAAAGAAGAAATATGTGTTGGTCATAGTGGATGAGTTCACCAGATACACATGGGTGTATTTCTTGCACACAAAAAGTGAAACTGCATCTATCTTGATTGATCATGTCAAACATCTGGATAAATTGGTCAAAGATTCTGTGAAAATCTTAAGGAGTGATAATGGCACTGAGTTCAAGAATTTGACAATGGAAGAGTTCTGCAAAGACCATGGAATCAAGCAGGAAATTTCTGCTCCTGGAACTCCACAGCAAAATGGAGTTGTTGAAAGAAAGAATAGAACTCTTATTGAAGTTGCACGAACAATGCTTGATGAAGCAAAGCTACCAACCTATTTTTGGGCTGAAGCTGTGCAGACTGCTTATTTTACTCAGAATGCAACACTCATTAACAAGCATGGAAAGACACCATATGAGATGGTGAAGAAAAAGGAGCCAAATCTGAAGTATTTTCATGTATTTGGATGCAAGTGATTTGTTCTTAAGACTCACCCTGAACAGCTATCTAAATTTGACTTAAAAGCTGATGAAGGAATTTTTGTTGGGTATCCACTTTCCACAAAAGCCTTCAGAGTCTACAATTTAAGAACAAGGGTTGTCATGGAATCTATCAATGTCTCTTTTGATGATAAGAAGATTACTGGACTTGAAGATTTCAATGATCATGATCAGCTGAGATTTGAAAATGAAGACTTAAATTCTGATACTGAAAATCCTGACAGTCTAAATCCTGATACTGCAAACTCTGATGGATTAAACTCTGATGTTATTGAAACGGTGGTGACTACGCCAAAGGAAGATGCACCTGTGCAGGGTGAGCATAAGTAATCAATTCTTTATAGAGGTTACTTATTCTTATTTGTCATTTTGTTAAACTCCCGATAATCAGTACACAACCTCATAATTCCATTCCTCTTTCCTAGCAACATCACTGGTGCACCTCCGGAGAACTATATCTAGTATGCTCACTTTCCTTTCTAATAATTTTTATCATTATCAAACTAATTATTTCATTCCACTTGCCTCCATACCCTCCAGGACATTTAGTTATTACTCAAACTTTTCAACTTCTGATAATCAGCATGTAATCTTCATAAATCCATTCTTCTTTCCTATAAACCACATCAGTACAAAACACGGAATGCACCTCGTCTCATTACTCTTCCATCTCCCAATCCTAAAGTTTCCTTTCACAAGACTTGCAATCTACTGCTCACTTAACTGACTGGGCTGGAGTGGAAGCAACTAAAGTAGCACTAGATCTATCCTGAAATAAACTCTATCTCTGGAACCTCTTACTTCTATTCCGGCCAAACCAATTCTCAAATCCTTGAGTGGATTCTCCTTGGTTTGATTTATCCTTAACACCTTCCAACTTCCTTTTCTTATCATTTTCTTCCTTAACAACCAACTTCTGGTCACCTTCCATTACCAGGGCGACTTGAACCATAGAGGAGTATGCCTCGAGTTGCAACGCCACAACCCCTCTACGAATTTCAGGCTTCAACCCTTGTTGGAACCTCCTTGCCTTCTGACTCTCCGTACTTACATACTCAGGAACTAATTGGGCCAATTCTGTAAACTTGGCCTCAAATTCCAACACATTTTTTCCACCTTGTTTCAGTTCTAGAAACTCAATTATTTTTTTTTTCATTTGACTCCGCACACAATCTGGGAAATACCCTTCCAACAACAACTCAGTAAACCTAGCCCATAAAACAGGGCCTTCTTATTCTAATGCTCTGGTTGACTCCCAGCAACAATTCACTTCATTTTTCAAGAAATAACTTACATAATCGGTCTTACGGGTATCACTTACTTGCACGAGATTGAAAACTTCCTCCATTTCTTTTAACCATGCTCCAACAGTTACTGGATTAGGTTCACTTTTAAACTCAGAGAGGTTAATATTCTGATAAGATTTGAAATAAACACTTGGGTTCACTCCTTGTTGTTGCTACTGCAACAATAGTTGTTGTTGCTGAACCTGTTGGATTAGCTGCAACTGTTGTTGTTGCTGCTTGCGCAACAAGTCTAGAATTTCATTTATAATTGGACCCACTACAAATCTACTATTATTTTCTTTAAACTGGGTAACTTTCTTGGGTGACATTTTCCTGGAATATATAAATGAATTTATTCCAAATATAGCAAAATGTTTAACAAAGATATCACCGTTTAAACGGTGCACCTGTATCAGGAAAATGTTGCCCAATAAATTACCTGTGTCTTTAATACCGGGGCTCGTTTAACAAAGAAATCTAGATTAATAGCACTGGCAATAACAGTAACAATGACAGTAGTAGAATCAACAACAGTTTAGGGAACTAAAATACAAAGAAACCAAATACCATAGCATAGCTCCTCGATTCAACAGCAACTGACCAACTTTCCGCCACTACTTAATTATCACATTAGAGAATAACAGAATCAAGAGTGAAAACTCTGAGTTAAAGAAAAGGAATGATCACCAAGAAATTAAGTTACTTTCCATGCTAGAAATTCAAAAAAAAAAGAGATAATGTTATTCATGTTAAATAAAAACTTTTAGGAAAGCATGCTTATCTAGAAAATGAGGTAGCTAAAGAAAGAGAGGTTATTAAGCTTTGGAATAACTCAGGAAAAACAACTCAGGAAATTTTAGAAAATGGCTGTTGGGGATCAGGATTAGGATATGCAAATAGATCTAATTCTGATAAGAAAATTGGAAAAGAAACTGAGAAAACTAAACTAGTAAATATTGATTGCAAGGTAAAACTGAATAAGGTTCAGTTGAAGCCCATTAAGTTTAATTCAAGTGCTGATACTGTTAAGTCAATTCATGAGGTAGGTTCAATCTCAGCACCTAAACTAAACTTAAGTAGTGATAAAAGTGAACAAGTTCACACAAGATCAGTAAATATTGGTTCAATGACTCAAAAACAGCTTAAGCAAAGCTGAAGGAAGTACACATAAAAGACAAGGAGAAAAAGCCTAGGAAAAATAGAAATGGTAAAGTAGGTGTTAATAAGAATGGCAATTATGTAACTGCTCCCAATGCACCTAGAAAAACATGCTTGAACTGTGGTAGTACTAATCATCTTGCTAATTCTTGCAGGAAGAATAAAGAAATAAACATTTTTCCTCCCAAATCATAGTTTAGGAATGGAACAGTTAGATATAAACCATATAATCCTTATTTTCATTGTGGTAGTGTGTGGCACTCCATTTATACATGTAAAGAGTATCACAGTTTATATTATGATTATTATTAACTGAAACCATATTTAAATACAACAAAATATGTTTCTGCATGTGTAAATACTGATAGTAAGAATGTTAACATAAACTCTGATATGAAGTCTTCTATTACATATGTTAACAAACTTAAAAAGGCCAAAGGATCCAAGCATGTCTGGGTCCTTAAAAATACTAATTGATTTAAATACTGATTGCAGGGTAACAGGAGGAATTCTCTAGTCTTGGACAGTGGATGCTCAGGACATATGACTGATTATAAATCCCTGTTATCAGAGTTTAAGGAGAAGGCTGGCCCAAGTGTTTCTTATGGAGATGGTAACTTAGGAAAAATCTTGGGATATATCAAAATCAAAATTAGGAATGTCATCATTGAGAATATAGCTCTGATTACAGGACTTAAGCATAATTTGATTAGTATGAGTCAAATCTGTAACAAAGGTTACCATGTGAACTTTTATGAGAAACATTATGAAATTGTCAGTGAGTCTGATGATAAGATTGCAATGACTGGTGTAAGAAATGGAAACTTATATGAAGGTAGGCTCTCCACAAATATTGGTGAATCAAAAGTTTGTTTTCTTAGTAGAGTATCTGTGGGAGACAACTGGAACTGGCATAAAAGACTTTCTCATCTCAATTTCAACAACATCAACGAACTTGTGAGGGAAGATCTTGTAAAAGGATTTCTCAATGCAGTATTTACTCCTTATGGCTTATGTGATTCATGCCAGAAAGCCAAGCATAGAAAAACATATTTTAAGAGTAAAACTGAATCCTCTATTCTTGAACCATATCATCTACTTTATATTGATCTCTTTGGTCCATTCAATGTTATGTTTATTACCAAAAAGAGGTATGCACTTGTAATTGTTGATGAATATACAAGATACACATGTGTGTACTTTCTGCACACCAAGGATGAATCTTCATCCATTCTTCTTGACGATGTTAGAGAACTGGAAAAAGGATCAACATACAAAGTGAAGATCATCAGAAGGGATAATGGAACTGAATTCAAGAATAGTTATATGAAAGAGTTCTGCAAATACAAGGGGATAAAACAAGAATTTTCAGTTCCTGGAACTCCACAAAAAAATGGAGTTGTTGAAAGAAAGAATAGAACTCTCATAGAAGCTGCAAGAACCATGCTAGAGAAAGTAAGATTGTCTACCTACTTCTGGGCTGAGGCTGTGCAAACCGCTTGCTTCACACAAAATATAACATTGATCAACAGGCATGGTAAAACACCATTTGAGATGTGAAGGGAAAGAAGCCAAATCTAAAGTACTTTCACATTTTTTGTTGCAAGTGTTTTGTTCTCAAAACTCATCCTGAACAGCTTACTAAATTTGATCTAAAAGCTAATGAAGGCATTTTTGTTGGTTATCCATTTTCAACAAAAGCTTTCAGAGTTTACAATCTGAGAACAAGGACAGCCATGGAATCCATACATGTATCTTTTGATGACAAGAAGATGTAGATGACCATGATGAATTGAGATTTGAAAATGAAGTACCATATGTTGAACAACGAAATCCTGATATACTGACAACTCCTGATACATTAAATTCTGATATCACTCCAAACCCTGATGATCCACATGACAGTGGAAATTTTGCAAATACTGAAGCACATGTTGAGGGGAAGTAACATGATTCAAATCCAAAGTCTTCTTCAAGTGATTCAACTCAAGGAACATCAGCAAATAATTCATCAAATACTAATTCCTCAAACACTAATGAGTCAAATACCGATTGCACTGGGAATACTGATTCAGTAGGAGCATCAAGAAATGATAGTGGTACAAGTTAAAGAAATAACAGAAAGTTCATGGATCAAGGGGAGGTTCTTCTTTAAGGAGTCAACTTCCATCTGCAAGAAAATGGTCTAAGTCAAAAACACCTGAATTAATCATTGAAAGTCCTGATAGTGGTGTAGGAACCTGAAAAGTCACTCAAAATGAATGTCTCTACCATTCCTTTCTATCTCAAATTGAACCAAAGAAAGTGGAAGAAGCTTTCAAGATGTTGATTGGATCACAGCAATGCTAGAGGAGCTTAATGAATTTGAAAGGAACAAAGCATGGAATCTTGTGCCAAGACCAAAGAACAAATCAAAGTGTGGTATCTTCTCGATATATCAGGTTTTGTTAAACTCTGATAAGTATATTAAACTCTGATGCCATGTTTACATTCTTAATATTTCATGATTAGTAAATTCTGATATTGTATGAATGTTAAACTCTGATTGTGTGATTAAATACTGATAATGGTCAAACATCGGTTGACTATTATATTTTCATAATATTTTGAATTTATTAAAAATAAATATTTAATCAGTATTTTAAATTAGCAGTGAGTTACTGGGTAAGTAAATATTAATTGCTTACTTGTGTAACTAATGACGTGCATATCTGTAAAAATGATTGAATATCTGTTTCATATTGGGAATAGGAGTTTAGTAAAGAGACTTTGCTTTTTTCCTAGATACACGTAAGGTTATGCATGCGGTAGTAAATTTTACAGTATTAATTATTACACGGTTAACAAAAAGTCTCTTCCATCCCTCCTTTCTCTTCTATATAAATATGCAATTCATCTCACAAATCATCCAGTCTACTCTAAACACAACTCCTCATCTTCTTCTCAATCCCAAAAACATGAATCAGGATCAATTTTTCACTCGCTCTCGCGGAAGAGTTTACTACCCTGCTCACATCATGGTTGAGGGTCATATATACTATGACCCATTTGGACTTCGAGTCCAAATTAACCAACAAATCTATCATCCTCATTACATTCCAATGTCAGTTTATGATGATCTTACTTTCGAGCAACAGGCAGATTTCCAGTTTTTCTAACTGGAGACCACACTGAAAGAAGAACGCATGGCAGAAGAGGCTAAGCAACGCCGTCTTATAGCTCTGGAATTGTAAGATAATATAATTTCTCTTGCATCCTCAATCTTTTTAATTTATCATCGCAGAGCTATGAAGAAACATGAGGCTGCAAAGAAGCTGAAGATGGAATAGTTTCTAGGAATAGATTCTAGCTTTTAGAAGTTAGGACTATTTTATTTTTCTATTTTGTACTCATCTTCTATTATGAACGAAAACATCTTTCTTAATGTCTCTTAAAAGTATGATTCATGATTAATTGTTCCTCTATTTTTAAGCGCTTTATAAATTGTGACTGTTCATCTTCTGTTTTTGCAATGCATGTTTAAATCTGAATATTTCAATAATGCATGTGAAATTAAATTCTACTTGAGTTATTATGACAACAGAACATATACAAAATATGAAGGAACAACTGGTATCACAAAAATTATTGATGAAAGGTTTAATGCTAATCTCATGAAAAATATGATACTTGGGTGTTTTTGTCTAACAAAATATCTAAATAAATATATATATTTTTAAAAATAATCTGACACTATGGAACATGATACATCCAATCCTTTTCCTGATCACAGTGTTCATTTTTATTTCCTTAAATTGAAACAGAAGCCACCTCAGGTGTCTCCCAAAAGATACCTGTTGTAAAAAGAAAGAAAAAATTGGCTAAGAAGGCTACAAATCCTGGTGTAGCAAAGTCAAAAATTGAAGCAAAACAAGTTTCTCATTCTTCTAAACCTTCAGAATCTGTCAAGAGGAAACAAGTGCTTGCTGGATTAGAATCAGATTCAGATGAGGAAAATACAACCTCATTTTCTAAATTCCCAATCCTTTCATCTGGTTCTTCTCCAACACCAGTTGTACTACCAACTAAAGAGGGCACAACTATTGATGCTGTTCAAAGTGCCAGAAATCCTGATGCTGGTACAAGCCCAAGGCCAAAGAAATGGAAGCTGGTCAAAGCTTACTACAGTAAGAACTTGCTCAAGATCAAACAGGAACTTGCTTAGGAGACACAAGGGGGCATTTACTCCAAATCCTAATTTTTAATCTAATCCTGATGTACCTGTGATTTTGTCTGATTCTCCTGTGAAGCAGTAGACTAAGAGAGCAAGAGAAATCTCTCAAGTGCAAGTTGAAGAAAGTTTTAAGAGGCTACAAGGAAAAGGTCTTTTCCCTAGATCTAGCACACAAGAACCTGTATCTCAAAGGGATACAACAGCTACAACTCTTGATCCAATCTCACAAGAACCTGTACCTCAAAGTGGTGCAGCAGATATTGAAGAACAGGTGCCTCTTGGTGAAAAGTCTATTCAACAATGGAATGATAAAGAAACTGCCATAATTCATGCACAAGTTTCTCAGATCAAGGACTTCTGCATGCAATTTGATCCTGAAAGATTCAGTCAGATAGCTGCTTTTTAAGAAGAGCCTGCTCAGAATTCAAACACATATGGAGAAGAGTACACAAAAACCCGGGTGTCAAAGTCATCCAACAACTCCTGATTTTCTAGCCACACAAGAATCATTGCATTAAAGTTGCAATGAAGGATTCACTCCTGATGCAGTGATAATAGTAATAGATGCTGAAGGAAGAATTCATCCATCATCACCATCTGATAATATCTTATCAGTACCTCCACTGAATATCTGTAAAGAAGCTGAATCTTCAGATTCACAAGGTATTAATACTGATTTCACTTTATCAGCATTTACTTTAAATACTTATTTTGTCTTATCAAAATCTATTATGCATGTTATAAATCCTATTGGTATGACTATATCTAGACCTTATTTAAAGACTACCTCTAGTTCTATGACCACATATCACCTTTCTTTAGCCATTTCTTATTTCTGTAGGACAATTTATCTGAGCCTTTTCTATTAGTCTTGTGAAAAGATGTAGAGAAAAACAGAATGAAAGAGAGGCAGGATCCTTCCTAGAAAAAGGAGAGATAGATGAGATTCGGGATTTAGTAATCCTTGTGAGGAAACTCTAACTATTGAAAGTTATGAGCTGTGTGGTGTGAGGAGTACTGAGACTACTTTGAAAGAATATACAGATTAAATGTTACTTGTTACATTTTACAGGTACACAGAGTACAAAAGAAACAGCTATTACACAACAGTCTGTTGACCCTCGGTTAAACTCTGATGTACTAAGTGTTGATAATCTCCCTTCATGTCTAAGTACTGATACTTTCCTGCAGTCCACTCACTCTACTATTCTATCACCTGAAGTTCTCCATGTTGTTGCTGAAGATGTAGTAGCACAATAGTCCATTTATAAAGATCTATCTACTACTGGGTCACCACAGCACTCCACAGATACTGAGGTTTCGGAAGTAAATCATGAAGCTCTTGTTCATTTCTCTATAATTCTTGAAGATGTGGAGTTAACTGTTAATGGTATGGAAATTTCTGAAGCTGTTGGATTACATACAACCCAAATTTCTGATTCTATCTTAAATACTGAAGTTGGAGATGAAGTTCAACAGATAGTTCAAGATCCATTGGTTAATGAAGGACCTATTCCTGAGACAAAATCTAATGATGGTGAAGAGGATGATACTTCAAATGCTATTATAGATCCATTTGATAATCTATTCTTCCCTAAGATATGCCTACACATGTGAGGAAACAAAAGATGAAAGAGTTAGATGCCAAGAAGAAACAGGATTTCTTTGATGATACCTGGAACAAGAAATGGAAGGATTTTAACTATCATATTTCTAAGGCTTATGTTGTTGATCATCTGGATATAGCTAAGAAGACCATTCAGAATCCTGATATGCTTAATCATCTGAAAGCATCTACTTTATTGGTGAGATCTTTGCATACTGCTCAGGAAGCCACCACTTCTCAAATCAATCAAATTAAAGAATCTTTCCTGGCTACAAAGCTGACTACTTATTTGGAGATACATAAATAGCTTGGACCTATTCTTGACAGTCATACTTAGATTGAAGCCAATCAGGATAGATTGGAAGCTAAACAAACTCAAATGTCTGGTCAACTTGTTGAGGTTCAAAATTAAATGGAGCTGATTCTTTCTCTACTGCTTGGTGATGATGCCAAAAGGGGGGAGAATATTACTAAATCTAAATGCAAACAGCTGACGTTAAAAGGCACTGATGACATAAATCCTGATGGTGGAGATAAGGGAGGAAGGAAGGAGATTGTAGAAAGGAGACGAGAAGATCTAGTTGAAACTAGAGATTCACCAAAAGTCAATAGAACTCAATCTAAACAAGGTGGGGGAACTAACTGTGACTACAACAACTCAACAAACATTGAAAGTCACAACTGATAGGTATTCTGGAGATAGAAGCTGGTACTGAAGCAAGTCAATATCTTCAAACCATGAAAGTAAAAGGCAGAAAGAGAACTCTGTTCTACAAGGATCCAAAGATTCAAACATTTGACTCTGAGGTAAGTAGAAAAATATTTGAGAAAGAAAATCCCGGAGTTGATCTAGAACAGTAAGTTAAATGGAGGAAGAATTCAAGAATTCTATTAAGACATTAAATACCGATGCTGTTATCTCTCAAGATCCTTATGAAGATGATCCTTCTAACAGACCAGCCAAAGGGGTAGTTACAAGGGAGGTAAGTCAAGCAAATACTGAAAGATCTTTAATGTCTCAAGCAATCTTAAATGATGATAGGATTCTAAGGGGAAAAAGAAAATATGAGAGAAGTCCAAGCCTCTAAAGCCTAAAGCCAAAGTTTTTACTTAAAAGAAATCAGTATCTAAGACAACTAAATAATAAATACTAATAGATCCAGTCTATATATTAGCTCAAGATTTTGATACTGAAGAAAGAGTTGAAGAAGAAGTCAGCCAAGCTCATCAAAGAAGGAAGATTCATGGAGCTGACTGGGCTGAAAAACTGAAGTTAACCTCTGACATTGCTCAAGTTACTGAAGATGCAAAAGCTGTGGTTCAACCAATCACCGCCTCTGATACTACTCATGTTGTTGATTCTTCAAATCCAATTCAACCAACTTACTTTTGAAGGAAAGAGAAAGTTGCTATGGGGAAGCAAGAAACTTGCACCTAGAAGAGATTCCTCTGAAATATTAAAGAAGATTTACAATGGAAGTTCTAATGCTAGAAAACCTGGTATCACAAGTGGTCTGGGGAGGTTAAATGTTGGTCCATCTGTAGGTGATGCTTTGATTCTAAGGAAGCATGCTAATCTGACAGAAATTGGAGACAATGTGATGGTTGAATACATATAGAAGATCATATCAGTACAAATTGTTATTGATCTTGTTGGAGATAAAATGATCTATTTTCTGGAATCTGGGAGAAGATTAATATAATGACTTGTATTTATGTATTATTAAAAGTGTAATTATTAAATAATTAAATAAATAAAATATGTGTATTGGTTCTGTCAGCTGTGTGTGTTACCTTATCATTAATTATGTGTGGTTTATTGGTGTACAAGGGTTATTTATATAATTAATTGCTGAGTATTATTATTT
The DNA here is from genome assembly GCF_009905375.1 of Apium graveolens. Lineage (NCBI taxonomy): Eukaryota > Viridiplantae > Streptophyta > Magnoliopsida > Apiales > Apiaceae > Apium > Apium graveolens. The sequence goes on from NC_133656.1 coordinate 75,616,997, forward strand.
TGTTTTCATTTTAAAAGTGTTTTATTGAAGATTTATTTTTCATAAATACTTGAATTACCTCTAAAATTATTTTTATGGTTTTATAATTTCATTAATTATTTTTGGGAATTTATAAAATTTAGAAATCAATATTTTATCAATTTTTTAGCCCTAAATAATTTTCAGATTGCATTTAAGTTTAAATTCAGTATTAAATTCCAGAATGCTTTAAAATTACGAAACTCATATTTTGTTAAGTTTTTAATATTTAGAGAGTTTTAAAAATATTTCGGAAATTTTTCGGATTAAACTCACTTGTACATTTGTTCGCTAAATCGTAAAATGCGGGTATGTTGCGCATTTCAAAAATGCTTAAAAAATATGAAATTCTTATTTTATTAGTTTTTAATTAATCCTGAAATTTTAAAATTAATTTGTATTTATTTCGATGTGTTTTTATTCACGCGTTTAGTCGCTAAATTACGAAAACGCGAGCTTGCAGTCAGTAAAACGGACACGTGTTTGATTTTTAGACTATAGACTAGCCGTGTGTCCCTTGTTTTTGGTATGTGGCAATCAATCTGATAAAAAAACTAATATAATAACAATTACCCCCACCCCATGTATCTCTCTCAGCTCTCTCTATCTCTCTCTCTCTCTCTGCACTCTCTTTCTCTTTCATTCTCTTTCTCTCCCTGTCTCCCCCGTCTCCTCCCGGTTCAGGTGAGCTTCGGCCGCCGTTTTCCCTTTCTACGGCCATCTTTGTTTGGTTTCCATAGTTATGATTAATTTTTGGTTGTGTATATACATATATGTGTGTGTTCATTTGTATGTGTATATGTGTGGTGTTGTGTGTGCAAGTCTGTGTGTATGTGTGCTTCCTTCTCTGGCCCTTTCTTTTTCGGTCGGTTGCTGCATTTTTCTGGTTGCCTGTGTTGTTTGGTACACGTGCGTGCATGTATTTCTTGTAGTGGCTGATTCTTTTTGTTATTTTATGAATTTCTGATGAATTGAAATGGTGAAATTTGAGTGGTTATTTTTGGTGGTTTATTCGATTAACTTCTTAAAATTCGAAGTAAATATTTAAAATATTTACTTGAATTATTTGTTATGATATTTCGAATAAATTCCCATATTTATTTAGATTTTATTTCGAAGGTTACAAATTAATAGGTAAAAGTCGTGAATTGCATCAAAATCGGGGTACCTCCGAGATCACCGCCGTCAGCGATGAATTTTGATGAGCTGACGGTGGACTGTGATAAATTATTCTCAGTCCTACAATTTTAAAATAAATAATTTAGTTCGTAAAATTATTTCAAAACGAAAAATAGTTAATAGTAAATTATTGTGACTCGGAATGATTGCTTGGTTGATTGGTTGTTGTGACGACGATTATGTTTCAACGGGTAGTCCGATAAATAGAGGAGACGTTGCACGATTTTTGAGAAAATTAATTTGAAAATATGGGAACGTATCCTGTAATTATCGAGAATACCAATCCAATATGTATAATCATATATTTATTTATAATTATTGTACAAAAGCAATTTGCGTGTTGTGGTAAAATATATTGCAGATATTCAACACCCTATTTTCTTAAAAGATGGGTGTACGTATTTTTCAAGGACAAATACCGAACCGAGTTTCAAGTATGTGAATCCTAGTTGTTATGTGTATTATAATAGTACGTATAATTACGAGTCGGGAATTGATATCGTTCAGGTAAATTGATAGCAAGGATATGTCAAGCATAACTGGTTGTCTAACTAAGGGTAGTTCGAGTCTGTAGGTTCTAGTCGGAGGACCCGAGAGTTAATGTCGGACTAAAGATAGCCTAGTGATCAATCGGCAAGCTCCGTAAGGTTCCAATCAAGGGGCCTGAGTGTTGAAGTCGGATCCAGGATATTTTAATAGTTATGCGATAAAGCCCGAGCATCCAAGTCTGTCCAAGGTCAATCAGTAATAGTTGTAAAGCTCTGCAAGGCAAGTACCCCTGACCATACTTTTATGGTTCAGTATATATGAATGAACTATCATATTATTTTCAAACAGGGACATAAATGTTTTAAGTTACGTATCTCCTATAATTATAATTATTGGTTTAAAATTTGTTTTGGGAAAAAGTAACTTCGAAAAGGTACCTATCTCTAACTGAAAATGATTTTTTGAACATAATTTATGTGCTATTGAATGAACTGTTTTAAACTGAGATAGGTACAAGTGATTTGAAAACTGGATAAAAACGATCAGATACTGGATAGATAGAGGCCAGAGTGGTCTATTGTGGTTGCGTAAGCTGTCTAACTCGGTTACGTGCATTACTTAACCAATTAGTCCAGCAGACAGAGACCTAGCTAGACTCTGAGTTATAGAACAGGTTTGTGGGATGGCAGATGGAGCCGTCTAGTATGATAGTTTAATCAGCTGTCCTCGCACTTAAATATCCAATATATTTCTGATTTGTTATCACTTTTAAAAGTGAAACAAAATAAGACAGTTCAACAAACAATTATACGAATAATCCTCACAACCCACTGTTATGGATAAACTACTATATATAATTGCTGTATTTAATATTAAGGAACGTGAGCTTCCGAGGCTCGATTTGACTGCTCTTGTGTTTCGTGACTCAATCTGCCTTAACAAGATACCTACGTACCTTGCTGATTGCCAAGGATCAAGTCAAAAACGTAGTTCTGATTGGTGGGGGTGAGACCCCTTATATAGATGTGGGAGTCCTTGAATTGGACTTGGTATAGGAGACTTGGTGGACAAGCCTCTGAATTAGGATAGACTTAGGAGTCCTAGGAAGTAGGAAGCTGATTCCTTATCCTTTTAGGTCCCCTTGAGGCTAATCTATAAGGATTTATATCCTTATCGGGACTCTTCTCAATAGCTGATTTTTCCCTTATTAATTAATTTCGTAATTAATTAATAATCAGGGCTTTTGGGCCTTTTTTATTCCACCAGGCATGATCTGGTCCATCAGGCTTAACCTTTCTGGTCTGAATATTATACATCTTATTATTGGGCCTAGCAGCCCACAGCTTGTACAATTAATGCAGTATTTAATTATACAATCATAATTTATTTATCCCTATCATTTGCCCCCCAACTTTGGGAAACATTGAATAGGTTTCGCAGAAGTTAAGTCTATTTGTTCCCTTACAGGGTTTCGTTTTTTCGTAAAGTGTGGAGGCGACCTACACGTTTACAACGAATTTTTCCTTTTATTTAGGAATTATTTTGATTTCCAGGAATTTTCCTTTATTTCCGGGATTTTTCCCTAATTTCTGGAATTTTCCCTAATTTTTCTGGGATTTTCTCTAATTTTTCTGGGATTTTTCCTTAATTTCTGGATTTTTCCCTTAATTTCTGGGATTTTCCATAATTTTCTGGATTTTTTCCCTTAATTTCTGGGATTTATCCTAATTTTCTGGATTTTTTCCCTTAATTTCTGGGATTTATCCTAATTTTTCTGGATTTTTCCCTTAATTTCTGGGATTTTCCCTAATTTTCTGGATTTTTTCCCTTAATTTCTGGAATTTATTTTTAATTTTTTTGGATTTTTTTTTCCCTAATTTTCTGGGATTTATCCTAATTTTCTGGTTTTTCCCTTAATTTCTGGGATTTATCCTAATTTTTCTGGATTTTTCCCTTAATTTCTGGGATTTATCCTAATTTTTCTGGATTTTTCCCTTAATTTCTGGGATTTATCCTAATTTTCTGGATTTTTCCCTTAATTTCTGGGATTTATCCTAATTTTTCTGGATTTTTCCCTTAATTTCTGGGATTTTATCCTAATTTTTCTGGATTTTTCCCTTAATTTCTGGGATTTATCCTATTTTCTTTTTTTTTTTTTTTTATGCAGATTTCGACCAGGAATCCATTCGGCCAGGATCCTGGTCGAATTAACCTTCAGTATGCCCTGGTCGACTGAATTTCGAGCAGGTTCTATTCGATCAGGAATCCTGGTCGAATTTCGGCCAGGATTTTCACCCCTTCCTCTTTTTTTTTTTTTTTTTTTTTTTATATAATTTTCGACCAGAAATTTTTCGACCAGGATTTTGGTCCCTTTTCGGTCAGGAGTCCTGCTTTTTGACCGAATTAGCCATCATTTGATGCCTTGGTCGAAGCAAATTTCGGGCAGGATCCATTCGACCAGGATCTTGCCTTGCTTTCTGGTCGAAAGTTCTTCTGTTTTATTCATTCTCGATCAGAATTCTGACCATTTCGGTCAGGAACTAATATTTTGACCGATTTAAGTACCATTTCGTGCCTTAATCGAAGCAACTTCGACCTCCTGTATTTCGACCAGGATTTCCCCATGATTCCTGGTCGAATTGGGTCATATTCCTGATCTTTTTATCCATTTCTCCCTGGACTTTATTTTTGGGCCACCTTCACTTAGCTGGGCCTTCATTCTTTTGGCCCATTATGACTGGATTTTGGGTTATGGGCTGTTAACCTTAAATATCTGGGCCCTTTTCTGGGCTTTTTAAACACTTGGGCCCTTAGCTGGGCTTTATTTTTTCAAGGTTTTTTTTTTAGAATTGGGCCTCATTTCTAAGCCCAAATTCCAAACTCTTCTAATATCTTTCTGGATTCTTCCAAAATCTTGAAAAAACTCAAGTTTTTCTTTTGATTTTTTACTAGAATTCTCTTGAATTTTCCAGGAACTTCCAGAACCTTCCAACTTTTGGGCCCAAATGGGCTTTTTAAGGTCCATTATCCATTTATTTCTCCTATATATAGGTGGGATGAGAGTGTGATTCTTCACACCTCTCATTTCATTTCTCTTCATCTCGAACTTTCTAATCTTCTCCTCTCTCAAATCCACTCCTTCTTCCTCCCAAGTCTTTTCCAGTCTTTACTAGATGGCTGACAAGAGTTCCGAGAGGGCGGCCAAGATAGCCTCGGCTTCAAAACGAGGTAAGGATATCGAGATCCGCTCTTCATATATGTCTTTAATTGATATGATTAATACTAGGGGGGATGAATATCCTTCCACTGCACATCTCGACTCCTTTAATCACTGTAATACTTGGCATAACATAGATTTCAATAAACTAAATGCTCGTTATAACGTCCCTCCCCCCTTTAGACTAGTTCCAGTCTCTGGTGGTGACCGTACTTGCCACTGGAGGCCCGATACTCTCTTCATCTACACCGACGCCCTTAATGCTGGGCTTAGGTTCCCTTTCCATCCTTTTATCCCTCATCTTTTGGCTGACTTACAAATCAACCCGTGTCAGCTTCCTCCAAACGCCTGGAGGAATATTCTATGTTTTATGGTTTGTTGTCTTAGGGAGGGCTTTCCTCTTTCTGTAGCCGTTTTTAGGAAAGTCTTTCAATGTTACAATAGTTCTTCCAATATTTGTGGCTGGGTTTATGTCAAACAAAGGCCCAAAAGCAAACATATCTTTAATAGCGCCTCTATTCCTGATAATAATCCAAATTGGAGGAATAGTTTCGTTGGGTTACGTTGGGAGAATGGCGACTGGGGCACGCTCTTTCGATCTTCCTTCGGGAAGGTCAGTGATGGTAGCCTCAAATCCATTCACTTAACTCCTGAAGAAACTATCATTTACAATGGGCTCACTCAGGATGATGGCACCACCACCAGCTGGACTCTTTTAGAAGAGTTTTCCCTGATTCATGTGGGACTATCCTCTATTTCTCAACAGGGTATTTCTCTTCCCTTCTCAATTTTTCTTTATTTCACGTATTATTAACATCACTTATTTTGTCTTTTGCTTTGTTTCAGCTGCTAAGGAGATTAACGAGGACAATGTCCCCTTGGTCGAGGAAACAGCTAGGATGAAGAAAGCTCGGTTAGCAGGCCTAGACACCCGAGGAAAGGCGACAGAGCCTATCTTCTTGAGAAAGCACAAGGAGCCTATGGGGGAGGCTTCAACTGAAGGAGCTGAGGGCCATAATGCTCCTATCACTGCTGCTGCCCCTGCTGCTGCTGCTACAGGCGCCTTTCAGCCTCTCTGGGGATTCCGCCGAGGGGATACCGTGGTTGGTTCCACGAAGCATGCTTGGGATTGGTCCTACCATAGCGTGACTCCAAAGGACTTTACTGATGTGGTGGCCACCCCTGACCTTGAGAGGATTAAGCTCATGGGAGCCCAATCTCTGGCTTCGGTATGCCTTCTCTTTTTTAAACTTATTTCTCGTTCTTGTAGCACTTTCTTGCCTTATACTTGTTAATTGTTTTGTTTCAGTCTAACGCCTACTTTCAAGGCGCTGTGAGGCAAGCCGAATCATGGAAGCGGGCTTCTGATAAGGCCGATAATGCCCTCAGGAGGCAGCAGAAGAAGTATGCTACCCTGGAGAAGAAGCTCAAGCGCAAGGAGGAAGAACTCGGAGAGTCTAACGCCGAGCTGGTGGTACTTCGGGCGGATAAGGATAAGGCTATAGACAACTATCTGGACTCGGAGGAGTTTTCCCAATCCATGAGGATTAGGGATGATTCAGTCTTTCCCGAGTTTTTTAGGACTGGTTGGGACACGGCCCTTGGGACCGTGAACGAGGCTTGTCCTGATATTAACCCGGCGGACTACATCTGCCCTGATGACGAGGCTTTGCTACAGAGGTTTCGTACCCGAGTAGTTGTCTCGGACCATGTTCCTCAGGATCCACTCCTTCCTCCTCCCGAGTCTTCTTCCAGACCTGCTGAGGACGACAGCTCTTCCTCCTCCTCCGAGACGACAGAGACATCCAGTGAGAGTGGAGAGGACGATGATATGGATGCCGAGGGTACTTCAGCTCCTTAGAGCTTTTTCAGTCCTACGTGGCTTTTTTTATTTTCGAGACTTTATTTATCAAACTTTTGTAACATCTATCAGATCTATTTCATTTATCAGCTTTTATGCTTGCATCCATGCATTTGATTTTTATTTGTTAGGCCACAACATACTTTGAAGAACTTATGAATTTCATAAAATTGTCTGGGATTCGTCCCTTACACAAGTCTTAATAAATTTCGTAATAAAACTAAAACATATAAATCCTAAGCAAGCAAAGCTTCAAGGTGCTTTTCAACCTACTCGCCATCCTGACGAGTGAGAATCGTACTTCGATCATCTCACACGTAGTAAACCTTCAGGTTTTGTGCGTGCCAGGTTCTCGGGACTTCAAAACCATCCATAGTCTCCAGCTTGTAGGTTCCTCTACCCTGAACGCTCTTGACTCTATACGGCCCTTCCCAATTTGGGGCAAGCTTTCCTTTCTGTCCGACACCAGAAGCCTCTATTTTTCTCAAGACTAGGTCACCTTGTTTGAAAAACCTCTCTTTAACCCTTAGGTTGTAGTAGAATGAAGCCTTTTTCTGATATTCTACTATCTTTGCGTGTGCTTTATCTCGCACTTCATCGATTAAATCCAGGGCTAGCTTCTGCCCTTCCTCATTTTCTTTTTCATCAAAAGCCTGAATCCTTGGAGAAGAATGTGATATCTCCACGGGAACTACTGCTTCCGCCCCATATGCCAACATGAAAGGAGTTGCATTTGTCGTGACTCTACAGGTAGTCCTATAGGCCCACAATATGGGAAGTATCTCATCCACCCAGTTATTTCTTGACTTTTCGATCCTCTTCTTTAGTCCATCCAGGATTATCCGATTTGCTACCTCCGCTTGCCCATTGGCTTGCGGGTGAGCCACAGAGGTGAACCGTAACTCAATTTCATTTTCTTCGCAATACTTCTTGAATTCCTCGTTGTTGAATTGTGTTCCATTGTCAGTGATGAGGATACGGGGAATTCCATATCGGCACATAATGTTTTCCCACAGGAATTGTGCAACCTGCTTAGTTGTGATTTTGGCCAAAGGTTTGGCTTCGATCCACTTGGTGAAATAATCAATGGCTACAATCAGAAACTTCCTTTGTGCTGTGGCCATTGGAAAAGGCCCTAGAATATCCATCCCCCACATAGCAAAGGGAATAGGTGAGTTGATAGAGGTCAGCATCTCGGGGGGTTGTCTGGCGACTGGTGCATGCTTCTGACAACGATCACACTTCTTTACATATTCTTTGGCATCAGTCATCATTTCTGGCCAATAGAAGCCTAAACGAGTTATCTTATGAGCCAAGGCCCTGCCCCCCAAGTGTTGCCCACAAATACCTCCATGCACTTCCTCAAGAGCTAAGCGTGCCTCATCGGGCCTGAGACACCTCAAGTAAGGAACCACGAAAGATCTTTTATATAGAATCCCATCTATCAAAGAGTACCTTAGTGCTCGAACAGTTAACTTCCGTGCCTCAATTGTATCGCTTGGCAACCAACCGGTCTGAATGTGAGCCTTGATGGGATCAATCCATGACGTCCCCAAGCCTACGGGAGCCACAAGCTTAACATCTATGCTTCGTGTCTTCAAAACACGGAAGTACACACTTCCTGAACTTTCTTCAATCTCAGATGAAGCAAACTTTGATAGCGCATCTGCTTTAGCATTTTCTTCCCTTGGAATGTGTTCAACATGGCATTCATTAAATTGGGTCATCACAGCCTTTACTAGGCGAACATACTTTGCCATCGTATCATCCCTTGCTTCAAATTCTCCCTTTACCTGGGATATGATCAACTTCGAGTCTCCACGGACCTTTAAGTTTTTGACTCTAAGTGTCCCAGCTAGACCAAGGCCAGCAATCAGGGCTTCATACTCTGCCTCATTGTTTGTGGTTGGGAAGTCTAGCTTCATGGCATACTCAATTAAGAATCCATCAGGGCTTTGCAAAACCAACCCTGCTCCACTGGAATTTGTTTTCGATGCTCCATCAAAATAGAGAACCCAATATTCTTTCTCCTTGTCCCCATTGTCGACTCCCTTGTCTTGAGGTGTGGTATCTTCCTGCCCCCCGACTTCTTGGTTGGGTATGGTACATTCCACCACGAAGTCAGCTAGTGCCTGGGCTTTTATGGCCATACGTGGCTTATACTTGAGATCGAACTCTCCCAACTCTATTGCCCACTTAATTAGTCTCCCACTTGCCTTGGGACTGTGAATGATATTTCTCAGTGGCTGATTTGTTAGCACTTCAATTTGGTGAGCTTGAAAATAAGGACGCAGCTTTCTTGAAGCCATTACCAAGGCTAAAGCGAATTTCTCAATGGCTGAATAATTCAACTCAGCACCATGCAAAATTTTGCTGACATAGTATACGGGTTTCTGGACTTTCAGTTCCTCCTTAACCAACACCGCGCTCAAGGCGCTTTCTGAAACAGCCAAGTACAAGAATAAAACTTCACCCAGAACTGGCTTGGCCAACAACGGGGCCTGGCCCATATACTTCTTTAACTCTTCAAATGCCTTCTGATTTTCCTCACTCCATACAAAGTCTTTAATGTTCTTTAATGACTTGAAGAATGACAAGCACTTGTCTCCTGACTTGGAGATGAATCGTCCTAGCGCAGCAACCCTTCCTGTGAGTTTCTGAACATCCTTGATAGTTTTTGGGGGCTCCATGTCCAGGATTGCCTTTATTTTATCGGGGTTAGCCTCAATTCCCCTCTTTGAGACCATCAATCCCAAGAATTTTCCAGATCCTACTCCGAAAGCACACTTCGTGGGATTCAACATCATCTTGTGGTACCTCAGGACCTCAAAAGCTTCCCTCAAATGGGTTATATGATCAGTCTTTACTAGACTCTTGACTAGCATGTCATCAACATAGACTTCCATAGTCTTCCCAATAAGATCCTTAAAAATTTTATTCACCAACCTTTGATAGGTGGCTCCTGCATTCTTGAGACCAAACGCCATAACAAGATAACAATAAACACCAAAGTCAGTGATAAATGATACCTTTGGAATGTCATCCTTATGCATTTTGATCTGGTTGTATCCGCTAAACCCATCCATGAAACTCAGTATCTCATGTCCAGCGGTGGCATCAATCAAAGTATCAATTCTAGGCAGCGGAAAACAGTCTTTGGGGCATGCATCATTCAGATCGGTGAAGTCTATACACATCCTCCACTTTCCATTAGCCTTCTTCACCATTACAGGGTTTGCTAACCACTCCGGAAATTGAATCTCCTCAATGAAACCAGCCTCTAAGAGCTTTTCCACTTCCTGCTTTATAGCCTCTTGTCTTTCCAGGGCAAAATTTTTTTTCTTTTGTTTCACTGTCTTCCGGCTTGGATCCACGTTTAACTTGTGGGTAATTAACTCCGGGTCTATGCCTGGCATATCAGCTGCTGACCATGCAAACACATCACTATTTTCTTGCAAAAATTTCACTAACTTCCCTCTAAGGGGCTCCTCTAATGTAGCTCCAATGAAAGTCATCCTCTCAGGATTCTTGGGATCCAAAGGAACCGAAACCAATTCTTCTGCTGGCCTTCCTCTATTCTCATCATTTTCTCGAACATCCATATCTTCAATAGGAAGAACCTGCCCCCCGACTCCATCTGCCCTCAAAGAGGCCACATAACAGCTTCTAGCCATTTTTTGATCTCCTCTCTCTTCTCCAATCCCGTTTCGGGTGGGAAACTTCATGACTGAATGGTAGGAAGAGGGGACTGCCTTGAAGGCATGTATCCCTGTTCTCCCCATGATAGCATTATAAGTTGAACTAGCCTTTACCACCACAAAATCCAGCATCTGCGTTGCTTGCCTCGGCTCCGTACCTATGGTGGTAGGCAATTTAATTATCCCTTCCACAGGACATTCTACTCCAGCAAATCCATATATCGGCATGTCGGTTGGTGTCAACTGGGAGTCGTTATACCCCATCCTTAGAAAGGTGTCGTGGAGCAAGATATCCACAGAAGCACCATTATCCACAAGGACCCTCTTAACCGGGCTATTTCCTATTATCGGCGTTATGACCAGCGGGTCGTCATGGGGAAACTTCACACCCTCTAGGTCGGAATCATCAAAAGCCAATGTTACTTCTGTCCTGGCCCTCTTCGGGGCTTCTCCAACAATATGCATAACCTCCCTAGTATATGCCTTTCTGGAATTTTTGGACAATCCAGCAGCAGTTGGACCTCCAAAGATCGTGTTTATCACAGGCCCTCGAGGTCTCGGCCCTCCATAAATGGTGTTTATAACTGGTCCTCTAGGTTGGGGATTCCGCCCCTGATCATCTTGGTCCCTCCTACGATCTTCAAAGTTCTTCCTTCCATTATTATTTCTGTCTCCTCCATCTCCAGTATACTTGTTCAATCTTCCTTTTCGAATCAAAAACTCAATTTCATCTTTCAACTGCCTACACTCATCGGTGTCATGGCCAACATCTTTGTGAAACCTGCAATACTTGCCCTTATCTAGCTTGGCGGGATCAGCCTTCAAGGGCTTAGGCCAGCGAATATCTCTGTCTTTCTCAATCTCCATCAAAATCTGACTTCTGGGAGCATTCAGCTTAGCGTATTCAGTGAACTTTTGCCCAGGTCCTCCCTTCTTGGGGGTTGAATCAGGGTTTTGTTCAGTTCTAGGATATTTATCCTTAGCGATATACTCCAAATCAGTTTTTCGTTTCTTGCCTCCAGTGGGCTCATTACTTACTACAGTCTTCCTCATACTTTCTTCAACCTTGATATACTTCCCTGCCCTCTCTTGGAGCTGCAACATGCTCTCAGGGGGTCGTTTGGCCAAAGACATCTTGAAAAACTCATCCCTAGTTCCTTGTTGCAGTGCTATCATGGCTACCTTATCATCAAGGTCTGGGACTTTTAAAGCCTCCTTTGTAAAACGATTCAGGTAATCTCTTAAGGATTCCTTAGCTCCCTGCACAAGACTCATAAGAGATGCTGAACTTTTCTCATGGACTCTTCCACTGATGAATTGATTAATAAAAGCCTGACTTAATTCTCTGAATGATCCAATAGAATTTGGGGGTAGGCGACTGTACCATCTTTGAGCCATACCCGACAGGGTTTGAGGAAAGGCCCGACATTTTATAGCATCGTTCACGGGTTGCAGCAGCAGTGCATTAGAGAATGTCCTAACATGATTAGCGGGGTCTCCCGTGCCATCATAGGCTTTGATAGTGGGCATCTTGAATTTCCTTGAGATATGGGCATTCATTATCTCTTCTGTGAAGGGTGGAGTTGGATCATCAGGATCTCCAAGGGGAAGGAGATTGCTTGGATCAGTTCTTGGGACAGCAGCCCTTCTTCTTACCGGACCATCCAGGTCTATGATAGGAGGAGGATTTCTCCCCCTAGGAGGTATGTGGGATCTGGTGGCTTGGTGAGCCTCCAAATCACGTCTCAGCCTTTGGATTTCAGCCTCATGAGCCCTGATCTTTTCCTGCACTTCTTGGGGATTCGCCCCTGGGGTGCTTTGGGGGCGTTGCCTTCCATCGGCCATTGGCTCTTTTCCAGGACGCCTCCTTCTCGGGGCCACTTCATCATCCGAAGATTCGGAGTCTCTCTCAGTGTATGGACCAGAAAATTCCCGATCCTCAGGGATAGGATCCAAACCTCGTATATAGGGGGGCGACCGCCCTCGTGCTTCGCTTCGCCCAGCATATCCACTTCCTCCAACCTCAGGGTGAAGGGGCATCCCATAAGGGGGGTTAGTAGTAACAATAGTTGAATATTCATACCCGACGGGTCGAGAATTCACAGGTATATGTATTTGTTGAACTTGAGGATTCGTACCTTGAATAATCGGGGGAGTTGTCCCTTGTGGCTGAGGATGAGTTGCCCCTGTCTGGGCTTCCCCCTGAGTAGATGCATAAGTTGAATGGGGAGGAACCTCCACGGTTGATGAAATCAACTGGGTTGTCCCTGATGGTGTTCCCTCCTCCAGAGTGCTGGTTGTTCTCCGTGTTCTCGCCATGGTTGTTGTTGCGTTTTCCCACAGACGACGCCAAATGTTATGGATTAAAACTTATGGATTAAAACTACTATATATAATTGTTGTATTTAATATTAAGGAACGTGAGCTCCAAGGCTCGATTTGACTGCTCTTGTGTTTCGTGACTCAATCTGCCTTAACAAGATGCCTACGTACCTTGCTGATTGCCAAGGATCAAGTCAAAAAACGTAGTTCTGATTGGTGGGGGTGAGACCCCTTATATAGATGTGGGAGTCCTTGAATTGGACTTGGTATAGGAGACTTGGTGGACAAGCCTCTGAATTAGGATAGACTTAGGAGTCCTAGGAAGTAGGAAGCTGATTCCTTATCCTTTTAGGTCCCCTTGAGGCTAATCTATAAGGATTTATATCCTTATCGGGACTCTTCTCAATAGCTGATTTTTCCCTTATTAATTAATTTCGTAATTAATTAATAATCAGGGCTTTTGGGCCTTTTTTATTCCACCAGGCCTGATCTGGTCCATCAGGCTTAACCTTTCTGGTCTGAATATTATACATCTTATTATTGGGCCTAGCCGCCCACAGCTTGTACAATTAATACAGTATTTAATTATACAATCATAATTTATTTATCCCTATCACCACTATATATCTTAGGTTACACAGACTATCTATCTCGTAATCCTAGACGTCGCACTTCATGATAACTTTTATATCTAGTATAGGGTTCTGTTTAAAGTCTTTTCTATCTTTTAAAGTTTAGTCTGAATATAAGTTTCATATTAAAAAGGTATGTTGTACATTTAAATCTCAATTTATATATTTTATTTTTGCTACTTACATCTATTTGAAATTTAATCACTCTGGATTTTTGTTGAAATTGTATTTAGTTATATGAATTTCATTTTTAGGTGGTTTATGTGGTTAATGCTAAATGTTAGGATTTATATATGTAGGTTTATCATATAGAAGCCATGAAATTCACTATGGTGAACCATTAAAATTGGGAATTATAGTTAAAACTGTAGAATCATCCTACATGTCTTTAATTAATCCTATGATTCAAGTATTTTTCTGTGGGGTCATAAGAATTATGGTTGTCAATTAGGTGTATTCGGTTATAAAGTACACTTCATTGTTTGCTTGTTTTCACACCTACACAACATAATATAAATGAACAACCCTATAAGTGCCATTGCTATTAAACTACATGTAATAAATTTAATAATTTTTTAATATTTAATAATTTTTTAAATATTTTTTCTGATGTAAAATATTTTATAATCTATGTTAATATATGATAGGGATTAATAAATCCTGATTGTGTAAATTAAATATTATATTTGGGCTGTTAGACCCAATAAGAAGATGTATGACATTCAGACCAAAAAGGGTAACAAATTGATCAGGCCTGATGGACCAGATCAGGCCTGATGGAACAAAGAAGGCCCAAAAACCCTGAATATTAATTAATTTTGTATTTAATTAATAAGGGAAAAATCAGCTATTGAGAAGAGTCTCAATAAGGACATAAATCCTTGCAGATTAGCCTCTAAGGGGCCTAGAAGGATAAGGAATCAGTTTCCTACTATTTAGGACTCTAAAGTCCATTCTAATTCTGAGACTTGGCTACCAAGTCTCCTATACCAAGTCCAATTCAAGGACCACCAACATCTATATAAGGGGCCTCACCCCACAAATCAGAACTACATTTTTTGACTTGATCCTTGGCATACAGCAAGGTACGTAGGCATCTTGTTAAGGCAGATTGAGTCACGAAACACAAGAGCAGTCAAATCGAGCCTCGAAGCTCACATTCCTTAGTAATAAATACAGCAATTATATATCTTAGTTTTTAATCCATAACATTTGGTGCCGTCTGTGGAAAAGCACAACAACAACCATGGCGAAAACACGGAGAACAGTTAGAGCCCTTGAAGGAGGAAGACCAATGGGGACAATCCAAGTGATTTCGTCAACTGTGGAGGTACCTCCTCATTCGACTTATGCAGCCACACAAGGAGAAGCCCATATAGGGGAAACTGAACCTCAGCCACAAGGGACGATTCCCTCGGCTACTCAAGGTACGAATCCCCAAATTTAACAACTACATGCACCTGTGAATTCTCGACCCATTGGGTACGAGTATTCAATTGTTGTGACTACTAACCCCCTTATGGGATGCCCCTTTACCCCGAGGTTGGAGGAAGTGGACATGCTGGACGGAGTGAAGCACAGGGGCGATCTCCCCCTGCATACGAGGTTTGGCTCTTATCCCTGAGGATCAGGAATTTTCTGGTCCTTAAACTGAAAGAGACTCCGAATCTTTGGATGATGAGGTAGCCCCAAGAAGGAGACGTGCTGGCAAAAAGCCTATGGCTGATGGTAGCCAACGTCCTAAGAGCACCCAAGGGACGAATCCCCAAGAAGTGCAAGAAAGGATCAAGGCTCACGAGGCTGAGATTCAAAGGCTGAGGCGCGACTTGGAGGTGCACCAGTACACCAGACCCCCAGTACCTCCTAGGGGGAGAAATCCTCCTCCTGTCATAGACCTGGATGGTCCAGTACAGAGAAGGGTTGTTGTCCCAAGGGCTGATCCAAGCAATCTTCTTCCCCTAGGAGATCCTGATGATCCTACTCCGCCCTTCACTGAAGAAATAATGAATGCCCATATCTCAAGGAAGTTCAAGATGCCAACTATCAAAGCTTATGATGGCACGGGAGATCCCGCTAATCATGTTAGGACATTCTCTAATGTACTGCTATTGTAGCCCGTGAATGATGCTATTAAGTGTCGGGCCTTTCCTCAAACCCTGTCGGGTATGGCTCAAAGGTGGTATAGTCGTTTTCCCCCGAACTCTATTGGGTCGTTCAGAGAATTAAGTCAGGCTTTTATTAAGCAATTCATCAGCGGGAGAGTACATGAGAAAAGTTCAGCATCTCTTATGAGCATTGTGCAGGGAACAAAGGAATCCTTGAGAGACTACCTGAATCGTTTCACAAAGGAGGCTTTAAAAGTCCCAGACCTTGATGATAAGGTAGCCATGATAACACTACAACAAGGAACTAGGGATGAGTTTTTTAAGATGTCCTTAGCCAAATGCCCCCCTGAAAGCATGTTGCAGCTCCAGGATAGGGCAGGAAGTACATCAAGGTGGAAGAGAGCATGAGGAAGACCGTAGTGAGTAATGAGCCCACTGGAGGCAAGAAGAAGAAGACTGATCTGGAGTATATCGCTAAGGACAAGTATCCTAGAATCGAGCGAAACCCTGATTCAGCCCCCAAGAACGGAGGACCTGGGCAAAAGTTCACTGAATACGGTAAGCTGAATGCTCCTAGAAGCCAGATCTTGATGGAGATCGAGAAAGATCGAGATATTCGTTGGCCTAAGCCCTTGAAGGTTGATCCTGCCAAGCTAGATAAGAGTAAGTATTGCAGATTTCACAAAGATGTTGGTCATGACACCGATTAGTGTAGACAGCTGAAAGATAAAATTGAGTTCCTCATTCGAAAAGGAAGATTGAACAAATACACTGGAGAAGGAGGGGATAGGAATAACAATGGAAGGAAGAACTTTGAAGATCGTTGGAGGGACCAAGACGATCAGGGGCAGAATCCCCAGCCTAGAGAACCGGTTATAAATGCAATTTTTGGAGGGCCGCGACCTCGAGGGCCTGTGATAAACACAATCTTTGGAGGACATACTGCTGCTGGATTATCCAGGAACTCCAGAAAAGCATATACTAGAGAGGTTATGCATATTGTTGGAGAAGCCCCGAAGAGGGCCAGGATAAAAGTAGCATTGGCTTTTGATGATTCTAACCTAAAAGGTGTGAAATTCCCTCGTGACGACCCGCTGGTCATAACACCGATAATAGGAAATAGCCCGGTCAAGAGGGTCCTTGTGGATAATGGTGCTTCAGTAGATATCTTGCTCCATGACGCCTTTCTAAGGATGGGACATAACGACTCCAAATTGACCCCAACCGACATGTCGATATATGTATTTGCGGGAGTAGAGTGTCCCGTGGAGGGGATAATCAAGTTGCCAACCACCATAGGTCAGGAACCAAGGCAAGCAACGCAAATGTTGGACTTTATGGTGGTAAAGGCTAGTTCAACTTATAATGCTATCATGGGGAGAACAGGGATACATGCCTTCAAGGCAAAAGTTACTTTCCGGGTAAAAGTTTCTTTTCTTTTGCTTCACCGTCTTCCGATTTGGGTCCATTGAGGTTGAGAAGCTCTTAGAAGCTGGTTTCATTGAGGAGATACAGTTTCCTGAATGGTTAGCAAACCCTGTAATGGTGAAGAAGGCCAATGGAAAATGGAGGATGTGTATAGACTTCACTGATCTGAATGATGCATGCCCTAAGGACTGTTTTCCGTTGCCAAGGATTGATACTTTGATAGATGCCACTACTGGGCATGAGATGCTAAGCTTCATGGATGGATTTAGTGGATATAATCAGATTAAGATGCACAAGGATGACATTCCAAAGGTATCATTCATCACTGACTTTGGTGTTTATTGTTATCTTGTTATGGCATTTGGTCTTAAGAATGTAGGAGCCACTTATCAAAGGTTGGTAAATAAAATTTTTAAGGATCTTATTGGCAAGACTATGGAAGTCTATATTGATGACATGTTAGTCAAGAGTCTAGTAAAGACTGATCATATAACCCATTTGAGGGAAGCTTTCGAGGTCCTGAGGTACCATAAAATTATGTTAAATCCTACGAAGTGTGCTTTCGGAGTAGGATCTGGAAAAATTTTGGGGTTGATGGTCTCCAAGAGAGGGATCGATGCTAACCCCGATAAGATAAAGGCAATCCTGGACATGGAGCCACCAAAAAATGTCAAGGATGTTCATAAGCTCACGAGAAGGGTTGCTGCGCTTGGAGAATTCATCTCCAAGTCAGGAGACAAGTGCTTGTCGTTCTTCAAGTCATTAAAGAACATTAAGGACTTTGTATGGAGTGAGGAAAACCAGAAGGCATTTGAGGAATTAAAGAAATATATGGCCCAGGCCTCGTTGTTGGCCAAGCCAGTTTTGAATGAGGTTTTATACTTGTACTTAGCCATTTTAGAAAGTGCCTTGAGCGCTGTATTGGTTAAAGAAGAACTGAAAATCTAGAAACCCGTATACTATGTCAGCAAAATTCTGCATGGCGCTAAGTTGAATTATTCAACTATTGAGAAATTTGCTCTAGCCTTGGTAATGGCTTCAAGAAAGTTACGTCCTTACTTTCAGGCTCATCAAATTGAGGTGCTAACAAATCAGCCCCTGAGAAATATCATTCATAGTCCCAAGGCTAGTGGGAGGTTGATCAAGTGGGTAATAGAGCTGGGAGAATTTGACATCAAGTATAAGCCACGAACGGCAATAAAAGCCCAGGCGTTAGCTGACTTTGTGGTGGAAGTAGGAAGATCACATACCTCAAGACAAGGAAGTTGATAAGGGGACAAAGAAAAGGATGATAAGGAGAAAGAATATTGGGTTCTCTATTTTGATGGAGCATCAAAAACAAATTCAAGTGGAGCAGGTTTGGTTTTACAAAGCCCTGATGGGTTCTTAATTGAGTATGCCATAAAGTTAGACTTCCCAACCACAAACAATGAGGTAGAATATGAAGCTCTGATAGCTGACCTCGGCCTAGCAGGAACACTTAGAGTCAAGAACTTAAAAGTCTGTGGAGACTCGAAGCTGATCGTATCCCAGGTAAAGGGAGAGTTTGAGGCAAGGGATGATAAGATGGCTAAGTATGTCGGCCTGGTAAGGGCTGTGATGACCCAATTCGATGAATGCCATGTTGAGCATATTCCAAGGGAGGAAAATGCTAAGGCAGATGCATCATCAAAGTTTGCTTCATCTGAGATAGAAGAATGTTCAGGAAGTGTATACTTCCGTGTTTTGAAGACACGGAGCATCGATGTTAAGCTTGTAGCTCCTATAGGCCTGTGGACGTCGTGGATAGATCCCATTAAGGCCCACATTCAAACTGGTTGGTTACCAAATGATCCTACTGAAGCACGGAAGTTAGCTGTTCGAGCACTAAGGTACTCTTTGATAGATGGGATTCTATATTAAAGATCTTTCGTTATTCCTTACTTAAGGTGTCTCAGGCCCGATGAGGCACGCTTGGCTCTTGAAAAAGTACATGAAGGTATTTGTGGGCAACACTTGGGGGGCAGGTCCTTAGCTCATAAGATAACCCGTTTAGGCTTCTATTGGCCAGAAATGATGGCTGATGCCAAAGAATATGTGAAGAAGTGTGACCACTGTCAGAAGCATGCACCGATCGTTAGACAACCCCCCCCCCCCCCCCGAGATGCTGACCTCCATCAATTCCCCCATCCCTTTTGCTATGTGGGGAATGGATATACTGGGACTTTTCCTCATGGTCACGGCACAAAGGAAGTTCCTGATTGTAGCCATTGATTATTTTACTAAGTGGATTAAAGCCAAGCCTTTGGCCAAAATCACAACTAAACAAGTTGCACAATTCCTGTGGGAAAATATTATGTGCCGGTATAAAATTCCCCGCATCCTAGTCACTGACAATGGAACACAATTCAACAATGAAGAATTCAAGAAGTATTGTGAGGAGAATGAAATTGAGTTACGATTCACCTCTGTGGGTCACCCGCAAGCCAATGGGTAAGCGGAAGTGGCAAATCGAATAATCCTGGATGGACTAAAAAAGAGGATCGAGAAGTCAAGGAATAACTGGGTAGATGAAATACTCCCAATACTATGGGCCTATAGGACTACCTGTAGAGTCACGACTGGAGCAACTCCCTTCATGTTAGCATATGGTGCAGAAGCAGTTGTTCCTGTAGAGATATCACATTCCTCCCCCAGGATTCAAGCTTTCAATGCTGAGGAAAATGAAGAAGGGCAAAGGTTAGCCCTGGATCTAATTGTTGAAGTACGAGATGAGGCACATGCGAAGATAGTGGAATATCAGAAAAAAGTTTCGTTCTACTACAACCTAAGGGTAAAGAAAGGTTCTTCAAACAAGGCGACTTAGTCTTGAGGAAAGTGGAAGCTTTTGGCGTAGGGAAGAAAGGGAAACTTGCCCCAAATTGGGAAGGGCCATACAAAGTCAAGAGCGTTCAAGGTAGAGGAACCTACAAGCTGGAGACTATAGATGGTTTTGAAGTCCCGAGAACTTGGCATGCCCAAAATCTGATACGATTCTCACTTGTCAGAGTGACAAGTAGGTTTAAAAGCACCTTGAATCTTTTCTTGCTTAGGATTTTTTATATAGAAGATATGTTTTAGATTTTATCAGGGTTGAACCCATTTCATGAAAGGTATCAAGAATATCAAGTTATAATAAAAAGCGTTCGATTGATGCATTGTGAAGGATAAAACCAAGTTATAAACTTGAGTTTGAAAAATCGGAAAAAATACGATGATGCTTGGGCAAATACAACTGAAAATAATAAAAGTCAATTACAAAGTTCAAATATTGTCTAAAAAAGAAGAAATACATAAAACTTAGGCCTTGGAAGGCTCAGATTCTTCGGAACCACTATCCGAAGTCTCCTCGGATGTCTCTCCAGTTGGTCCCTCGGATGTCTCTTCGGAAGTCTTCGCAGAGGTTCCCTCGGAACTATCCTCGGACGCCTTGGAGGCCGCAGAAGATGCTGGTTTAGGAGACGCTGGCTTTGGAGGCTCTTTTACCCTAGCCTTCTTTATGACGGGCTCAGGCTCCTCCTCATAAGAAGATTCCTCCTCTTCAGAGCTGGATTCAAGCTCCTTCCTTTTCTGGCCTTGGCCTTGACTCCCCGATGGGCCGTCCTTAATCAGATCGGCGAGCTTATCTGCAACGCCCCCAAGTGCTGGGACTTTCACAGGGCAGGGGAAAGGAGATTGTTCAAGAACCTCAGGAAATTCTTCCTGGATAGCCTCCACAGCAGCGTCCCAGCCTTCCTTATAGCTGACTGGATGTAGGAGGGCGTCATGTTCCACCATTAAATCCTTAAATTCCTGAGTATCCATCCAGCCGTCAAAAGCTTTGTCTTTTGAGCCTTGAGGATAACATTCTCAGCCTGGGCCGTTTCAAGGTCAGAAGTTGATGAGGCAAGTTGGGCTTCAAGAGCCTCTATCCTCTGGTTGGCCTCCTCCAGCTTCTTGTTTGCATCCTCTAGGCCAACTTTCCAAGCTTTGGCTTGGTGAATCGCCCCTTAAAAATGGACGTTCGCCTACAAGATACAAAGCAAAAATGAGAAATGAGAAAAATTACGGCAAAAAGCTATGAATGCCAAAAGAGAAAGACGTACCGTTGCCAAAGCCTGAGCTCCGAAAAGCTCGCTAGCCTCCAAGTCCTGTTGAAGGACAAGGTCATGATAGTCAATCGGGGAAATGGAATGCATAGACCATTCCTTGGCAAGCGTTATGCTGCCAACAATCGAATCATTGCCCCGGATTCCCCAAGCGGGTTGGAAGAAAGCCCCTGGTTTTTGTTTAGTACGTAGAAGTTGGCTGGGGCCTTCCTCGCCTGGTTCCTTCGCCTGGAGTAGGAACTCCGGGAAATGATCCCCGAGGCGCGGGTCTTTGAAGACCTTTCCAGCACGCTTCATCCTGGTCGTTTCCAGATCTTTAGGCTTTGTAGCCTCCTCAATCTTCTCAGCCACTATAACAAATAAGATAAGTGAGTTGAGAAATTAGCAAAGTAAAAGGTGGAAGAAACGAAGACAACTAGAGAAGGAAGGAAACATACTCTTTTTAGGAACGATTAAAGGCCACGTTCTACAAGAACGGTCTCCCTGATAAGATCCCAAGAGTGGGAAGTCCCATTATCTTGAGTAAGGAGGTTGAAAGCTCTGGTCTCCTCCTCAGACAAAACTATATCATTAGGGCTCCCATCTACGGCTAGCCCAAAAGACGAATGAAATAGGGTGCCCCAATCGCCACCCTCCCAAAGGACGTACATAAAATCTTTCTTCCACCCCAAATTGTTGTCAGGGATGGACTTCCCGTTCACTATGTGGGGAACGGTTGGGCGCTGGTTCAAAGAAACCCACCCCGGATTCTTGTCAGGACTATTCTTGAACTGAAAAATCTTTCTAAAAACAGCAACCGAGGTAGGGACATTATGCTTGGCGCATTGCGACAGGTAGCACAGAATCAACCTCCAAGAGTTTGGAGGGAGTTGGCAAGGGCTGATGCCCACATCAGCTAGCAAAACAGGGATAAATGGGTGAAAGGGGAGTCTGATACCTGCCCTTAGAGTGTCCCTGTAGACGCATAGTGTGTCCTTTCTCCACTGACAGGCCATGTCGGCCGGACCCGCAAGAACTAGCTTGAAAGGATCCTTGATTTTGAAATAACCACTCAACTTGTCCAGCTCTTTTGGATCCCGCAAGACACTGATATGGTCGTGCGCGTCTAAATGTGCATCAGACGGGTACTCGTTCCCTCGGGTGTTGATCATATCAATCAAGGAAGTGTACCTTGATCGAATGGGGAATTCATTGGACTTTCTGGCCACGTTCATCTTGGCCAAACGAGTCATTTTCTTATCAGCCATCTAAAAAAAGGGCACATAAGAAGATAATTTTAAACGCAAACTATTCAAAAGTGAGCACAAGAAGAAAAAGGGAAAAGTGTTTTCCTGAAGTAATGCTGCTAAAAGAGGCTGGCTTGCTAAATAAAGGCTTTGGGGCTCAAAATACTCCGACCTACAGTTATTTCTCTGAGATCCTTAACAAAAGAAAAAAGAATGAGAATTTAGAAATGAGAAAGTGAGGAGAAATAGACTCTACTCACTCCTTTATATAGAAGAAAAAGTGAAGTCGAAGGGACAAAAAAGCCCAGTAAGATTAAAGGCCCAACGAAGAAAGCCCAGAAATGGAACGTTCCAGAATACTCCAAGGAATTCCAAAGGAAATAAATGAAAATTCCCGAGAATTCTAGAGAATTCTAAAGAAGGTGTTTTAATATATTAAAGTCTAGATTAATATGGAAGAAGTCCAATGGGAGGCCCAAATCCGATTAGGATTTGGAAAAATAGAAGGCCCAAATCCAATTAGAATTTGGAAAAATAGAAGGAAACCCAATATAGACCAGGTTTGAAGTTGAATTCCAGGTCGTGAATTCTATTCGAATTCTTTCGAACAGGTGCCCAAAAATCATGAGTAAAAAAGACCAGGATTGAGGTCGAATTCCAGGTCGTGAATTCTATTCGAATTCTTTCGAACAGACACCCGAAAATTACAGGTAAAAATTAACAGGATTGAGGTCGAGAAGCCAGGTAAATAAGACCAGGATTGGGGTCGGATTCCTGAATCAAGCACAATATTTTTCGAGGATTAGCACAAAAACCTCGACTAAGATCCAGGTCGAAGGTTCGACTAGGATCCTGGTCGAAATCCAGGTCGT
This sequence comes from Apium graveolens, assembly GCF_009905375.1. NCBI lineage: Eukaryota > Viridiplantae > Streptophyta > Magnoliopsida > Apiales > Apiaceae > Apium > Apium graveolens. Next base: position 75,640,150 of record NC_133656.1, read on the forward strand.
AAATCCTAGTCGAAACCTTACGACTAGGAAGCAAAGAAAGACACAAATTTCGACTAAGATCCAGGTCAAAGGTTCGACTAGGATCCTGGTCGAAATCCAGGTCGTAAATCCTAGTCGAAACCTTACGACCAGGAAGCAAAGAAAGACACAAATTTCGACCAAAATTCAGGTCGAAGATTCGACTAGGATCCTGGTCGAAATCTAGGTCGTGGATCCTAGTCGAAATCCTTCGACCAGGATTGAAAGGCTGGCCCAAAATTCGACTAGGATCCAGGTTGAAATTTCGACTAGGATCCTGGTCAAAAAAGGGCTGAAAATTGAAAAATGTTTGTGAAAAATTACAGAAAATTTGGAAAAATCTCGGAAATAAAGGGAAAATTCCTGAAAAATACCAAAAAATTCCTAAAAATAGGGAAATGGTAAAAAAAATAAAAAGGAAGTTTTTAAACGATCATGAAGCCGCGTACAAGGCGAATCGTTATAAACGTGTAGGTCGCTCCACACTTTATGCAAAACGATACCCTGTAAGGGAATGAATGAACTTAACTTTTGTGAAATCTTATACGGTTTCCCAAAAGTTGGGTTTAATAACCTCAAAATTTTGAACTTTTTGGTAACCCTTATGAATAGTGTTTTTGCTGATTTGCTGAATAAGAAAACTGTTCATGCCACACTATGTAGGGGTTCTTTGATTGATATTCTGAGATTTTATTAGTACTCTATATGGTATATAAGTGTATGTAAAGATCGTCAGAATCCAATTCCGAACACTTTGATTTTTCCCGGAAACCCACTAGATACGAAAAGAATTGAGTATAAGGTAATAGGATAAAAAGGATTTAAATTAAAGGATTTTAAGAGAGGATCATAAAAGGAATATAATGTATTGAGAAAGGTTAAGGAAACCCAAGTAATAAGATCCCGGGTATGATCCCTCAAACGAGAAACGAGAACGAAAGTTAAGCGAACCGTATAACAGATCAGCGGTCATTAGGCAAACAATTAGGGAGTTAATCAAGGAGGTGAGGGATGATGAGGTCATCCAACCAATAAGAAAAGGGCAAGTAGGGGATTATGACATCATAAGCATGACATAAGCATGACATAAGGGGAAGGAAATGTGGTTGATTTAAAACCACACAAAGTTCAAGGTTAGAAAGGTAATCAACCAAAAAACAAAACAAAAACAACCAAGCTAAGCTAAGCAAATCAAAAACATAAAATCATTTCATTTCTCCCACATTGCTTTCGGCTTTTTCCCATTTCAAAGAGAAGAATTTTCAAATTTCAAGTTCCAAGCTTTCTAAATTGGTAAGATAATTCTCTAGTACTCCTTATGCATAGTTATGGCTATCCTATGAGTTTAAGCCTCCAAATCATTCATAATCTTCTCCAAGAAACAATGAAGAAGATAATGAATAGTGATTTCAAGATTTTTAACTTGATTTTTCTTATTTTTCCTTTAAGATCCAAGCATCCCTAAGACATCCCAAGGCTTCTTAAGGCTTCCTAGCTACTCACACCAATTCAAGGAAGGTATATCATCTCCAAACCCTAGCTTTACTTTGTATATTAGGATGATTTTGGTTGTTATGGTAATAGAGTAGCTTAATGCTTGTTGGTTTAGAGTTTGGGTTGGAATGGTGGTGAATTGAATATTGAAATCTTATGGTTTGGTTAAAGGACTTAAGTATAGTTTAAATTCAAGTTTAATGTTAGGTCACACACACTGTAGAGGGGGTGAATACAGTGTATAGTACACTCAAATCGAACTTTAAGAACTTAAGTAACAGAAAACAAACTTTATTGAAACAATAAACTCTGTTACAGTATGGAACTGTTACCTCTCAGTGATGAACAATATCACGAGAGCTGCTAGGGTTACAATGAATAATCTTCTCGAAAAATGATAACACTTATAGTGTAAACCCTATGTCTGTGTTTATATACTACACAGTTACAAGATAATCGCTAATTGATATGGAATATAATTCTGCTTCCTAAAATATATCAATCAGATATCTTTTCTTCCAAGTATTCCATTCTTTACAGAATTCCTTCTTCATGCATATCTCTTCTTATGTTTATCTTGATCTTCTTTCCTTTAATCAGCTACTGTCCTTATCTGATCGTCCTTCAACACTTAAGTTCTGATATCTATCTTCTGATGATTATCTCCTGATAACATAAGTACTGATATCCTTAAGTCCTGACTTCCAGTATAAGTACTGATCAACAGTTAAGTACTGATTTATCCTGTTCAAGTAAGATCTGAAAGCTAAACATAAAACATATTAGCCATGACATTATCAAATATATCTAACAATCTCCCCCAACTTGTAAATTAGCATAATATACAAGTTTAACAGATATTTGATGATGTCAAAAACATTAAGTACAAATGCATGAGAATTAGACTAGATAACTACAACTTACAGTCCTTAAAGCTTTACCAATATTCAACTTCTGATAACAACTTCAGTCTGTACAAATATCAGAATTTAAGCAGTTGTAGATCTTCGACTTGGTTTCATCATCTTCTGATCTCTCTGATGTCAGGAGTTGTTCTGAGATAGTTCTTCAACAAACATTTCTCAGCATATCTGAGTTCGTCAATCATTCTCCTTTTGACATCTTTAAGCTCTGCAGTATCTTCACCAGTTTGAAAGATTGCAGCTCTGAGATCATTGATCTTTGCTTTTCTCAACTCCTGATCTAGTCTTATGACATAAGCTTTGTCAGACTCCAGATTGAATTCAAGTCCCTTAATACCAAGATATGTTCTGATCTGTGCAGTATTAGGCTTCATATCAACAATATCACCATTGTGATCTCTGTACTTTGGAACATATATGCTGTCAGACTTAACAGAATAAAGCCTTTTCTGTCTCTGAATCTGTTCTTTTAAGTAGTTTGCAGCAGTCCCTGTTATTCTGTCATCCACTTGAAGTAAGAAAAGTACATGCTCCAATTCTTCAAAATACTTCAATGGAATGGCATTTTGTCTTATATGATAAACCCTACCATCTGTCATGAAATACAACATGATGTATTCTTTCAAGTAAGTATGGTAAACCATCTGTATAGATTCCAGTTGATTCAATCTCTCAGGAGTTGCTCCAATACCTGGTTCACTCAAGGAAGTTGGATCATTGGTAGTGTTGTGTACTCTTCTTTCATCAGCACTTCCCAATCCAGTTTTATCTCTTGCTTCCTTTCCAGTAACTACTCTAGCTTCAAAACCACTTGCAGTAGTCTTCAAAGATTGAGTCTGTTTTGCTTTAGCGAATCCTGGTAGGAGTGTCTTTGGTCTATCTTCTGATATCAAGTTAACTTGAGCTGTGTCAGAGGTTACTTGCTTCTTTTGAATATCAGAACTTACAATTTCTTGACTCTGAACAACTTGAGCCATGTCAGAGGTTGTTTTAAGAACTTTTCTTGAAGTCAGAGCAAGATCATCCTTTATATCAGTAATTTCTTCTTCCTCAGGAGGTACATAAACCTTGATAGGTTCACCAACCTTTTCTTTACCCTTGGATCTTGGATCTATCTGTGGTTGTGATCTAGCCAATGTTGCTTCAGTATGTGTCCTTTCTTTGATCACAATGCCTTTGAGTTTTGGAAGTGACTTTTTACCAGAAGCTTCAGATTTAGATGTTACTTTCTCTAATTTAAGTCTAGCTTCTTCTTCCTTTAAACTTTCCAAGTCCATTCCTGGATTTTCTTGAAGAAATAACCGTCTTGACATTTCCTCATCAAGATCTAAAAGTTCATCAGAACTTAACTTTTTACCAGCAGCAGAACTTATTCTTTTCCCAGTATCAGAACTTGTCATGTGACTAGCTTGTCTTGATGTTAACCTTCTACCTTGACTATGACCGCTACCCATTCCAGAGTATCCTTGGTCATCATTTCCATCATCCTTTCCTTGCAGTGTCTTGTTAGTTTTGCATTTGGACTTAATTACCTTCTCCCCCTTTTTGGCATCAGCAGGTAGTAAAAGAGAGATAAGTAATTCCACTGAGGATTGGATTTCAGTTAGTTGTGATTGCTGAGAAGCTTGATTTTTCAGAATTTCATCAATCTGAGCTTGTTGATGATCTTGAGTCTTCTCAATATAAGCAATCCTGTCAATGGTAGGTTGGAAGAACTTTTTCTTATCAATTTTCCAAACTTGTTCCTGTTTGATAAAGTTCTCCTGAATCTTGTGTAGCTCTGCATGAGTAGTTGAATGAAGACCTTGTAAATGTTTAGTACTCAATGCAGTGACTCTAAGCTGGGTTTTAAAATCATCAGAATTTAACATTTCATCAGCTTTAGTCAAGTGCTCAGCAAGATGCTTGTCAGTTGGAACACATGAAACTGAGTTCCATTCCTTAGTCCACTCCTGACCTGCAGGAGTTTCACTCCAAGGTACTGGTGCTTCCCCGGTAATAAACTGCTTAACCAATTCAGACTTAGGAAGAGTCTGTTGAGGAGTATGTCCGGAAGGACCTGCTGCATCAGTATCTACAATATGAGCAGTTGGAGCAGCATCACCAGTATCTCCAGCATGTGTAGCATCAGAACTTAAAGAATCAGTATCTTCTGATAAGACAACAGTATGAGTAGCAATGGAGGCTTCAGCATCCTCTAATTGCTGATCTTGTTCTATGTTCTGATCAACAGCCATATCCTGATGCTCACCTAAATTCTGACCATCAGCATCTTGATGCAAAGAAGGTGTTGTTGATAACTCTGGAGTTTGAACAGCATCAGTAACAGGTGTTGGTGAAGGATTTGGTGTTGTTGGAGCTTCTAAGAGAATTACTGCAGGCACAACCAAGTTTTGAACATCAATATCAGCACTTGTGCCTGGATCAACAGAAGACACAGAGGGTGTGTTAGCCTTTTCAGAAATAGCTTCCTGAGATGGAGTTGATGGAGAAGAAGTGACTGGAGCAAATTCCTTGTCTTGTGAGATCAGAGATTCCTGATCCCCTTCCTTAGCTGCTTCCTCTTCATCATCTGAAACTGGCCTTTTTGCCCTCTGTTTCTTGTACTTCTTTGTTGATTTGGATTCCTTGGGAGTTTCAGGAACTGTCATTCGTCTAAGCCTCTTGAGAAGCCTAGAACTTCCAATTTCAGAATCCTTCTGAGAAATTTCTTTCTCAGCTTCAGAAACAACAGGTTCTCTAGAAGAAACCTGTTCCTCAGAATCAGATCCATCTCTCAATGCAATCCTCCTTCTCTTTTGAGATGTTTGAGGAACATTCTTTGTCCTCTTTGGCTTGGAAGATGAAGGCTTCACAGTAGGTGCTGAAGATGAAGGTTGAGCAGTCTGTGAAGTGGAGAGATAGGATTTGAGATATGTTCTGAGGGTAGGTTGAGTAGAATGAGTGGTAGGTGCTGAGGATGATGGTTGTTGGGTGTTTGTGGTTGGTTGGACATCAGAGTAAACAGATCTATAAGTATCAGGATCAGCATTTACTAGGATCTATTTTACAGACTGAGGAATCTGTAATGGGCTAACCACTGTTTTCTTAGTATCAGCATTTACGAGATCATTAAAGTATCGTTTTGCAACTCTAAAAGGTGGGGTTGAGGAACTGACTAATTGAGGTTCATCAGTACAATAAGTGTAAATAAGTTGACAGAATCTAGCAAAATAAACAACATCTCTATCCTCTGTCATCCTATCCCCAATAAAACCAATTATTCCAGTTGCAAAATCAAAATGAGTTTGATGAATAATAGCATACCCTATGTGCTGACTCAGAATTGGGATAGCATCAAAATACGAACATTTGTTCCCAAAAGCTTTGGTGATGCAATCAAAGAAGAAACTCCATTCTCTTCTGATATTAGCCCGTTTCAACTGTCCAAGTTTCGTCAGACTCTTTTCATATCCCAATTCAGCCATTAACTCCCGAAGTGCTGAGTCCTCTGGAATTGAGAAAGTACAATCTTCTGGAAGATGTAAAGCCCTGCGTACTGTACCAGGAGTGACTACAAAGGATGAATCACCCACTTGGAAGATAATACTGGGAGTTCCACGTTTACCACCATCATCAAAAAGTCCAGTCCTCCAAAACCTCAGAACTTGTTGGCTTGAAAAGAATTCAGGCTGTGTTAATGCATACCCAACCTCACTATGTGCAAGAAGATCTTGCACAAAGTGCAATTCAGATGGAGCTTCAGTGTGATCAAGAACTGCAGCATAGTTGTTGGGGACAAACTTAGCTCCATCAATGATTAAATCCTTTGGTGCCATGTGAAAAAATTGAGATTCAAGTATGCCTGTTAGGTGTTTGATATAATGTCTGTATGAAAAACCAACGTGAGAAATAAAGAGAAAGAGAGTAAAAGTAAGGAGAGAGATAAAATATGAAGAAAATAAAAGATTAAAGAAATCTTCTCTCTGTTGTACTTATACTCTGAACAAAAATGTTACCGTTGGACACCTGTCAGAAATGCAGTAATAACGGACAGTTACTGGGCTCGAGAAAACAGGAATCATTACTTACCCATTTGCCTAGTTTCAAGGAAAAACCGTTCCATTTATCAAGAGAAACAGTTTTAATTCAAGATTTAAACCGTTATCACTGATTGAATTATTTTTCACTGCATCATTAATATTCTGAAAATAAATCACATGAAAATGACCAAGATAAATTAGATAAGTAAGTGCTGAAAACGAATCAGAACTTAATATAAAACAAAATTTATATGGTCATCAGAATATCAATCAGGATTTATCAACACAAGATAAAATAACTCAAAGACAAAATCTTGAAGTAAAAACAACTTTCATTAATATATCAAGACAATACATTCATGAAATGGAAATTACATCAATACTTATACAAGATTTTCCCTAAGCTTCTAAACCTAACATCAACAGCCTTAGTCCTAGCTAAGAAGCCTGACAAAGCTGATGATGAAGAAAAACAGAAAGAAGACGAGATTAAGTCATCTTCTTCTTCCTACTCTCGACAAACAAAATGGTGAGTCGGATGATTCGCTCTTGCTGGCAGAGACGATGAAGATGAAGTTCTCTTCGAACGGCCACCAGATCACGTGTGATAACCTCTGGAAATTGAATCTAGAGATTGTGAGGAATGTTGGTGATAGGGTATGGAGTTGGAATTCCATTCAAAAAGACATGCACAGTCTCATCACCATAATTGTAGAACCAGCCAAATGCAGCCATTTATGATGATAAATGAAAAACGAGAGTGAGTTTGTGATAAAAGTGTGATGGGAAGGCTGATGTGAAGTGGTTGCTTATATAGGCAAGAGAATGCCAGGAGACGCAAAGAAATTGAATGCTGACAGGTAGAATTAATTCTACCTCGTCTCCCTAGACTTTGAAAAAGAATAACATTCATTGGAAAGAGGAATCATGGTTTAAAACGCACAAGAAACAAGAAACAGTGGACTGTTCAAGTACGAATACCATTAATCCTAATCATAGTGACTATTAATCTTCCACTTCAACATATTCTAGTTCGAACTGAGACTGTTACCAAATTTTATTCACAGATAAGCCAAGTAAAGGATTAGACTGAGAAATCAGAACTTAGACCTATACCAGAACTTAACAGTCATCAGAACATAATTTCTTAACTCGAAAAAGGAATGCCCATCTTAGTAAATCCTCATACAAGTTCTGAGTTATAGATTTCAGAACTTAATCATCAGAACGTGTAACTAGAACTTGTCCTCAGAATTTGTGCAAAGTGACACAGTGACTGTTTATCTAAAATAACATAGACCACCACAGTAATTTTCATCATTCATATGGAGTGATTAGTGTGTGTATTAACCTAAATAAAAGACAAAGAGTAAAGTCTGATTCACTTCAGGACATCTTAGAAATAAGGCATAATTAAAATTTTGCTAAAGAGCTGTCATTGTCCTGAAACCTACTGATGAATGAGTTCATGCTTGAGTCCACCTCAACTGTTTTGTGCTAATTTTATGCATCTTTTGAAATTCTATTTTACAGTGGCTTCTCAGTGTAAGTGAGTCACGACTGCTTATCAGAATTTATGCTATTATCAGAGTATTTCTCTAGTAATCATAGAGTGTGAAAAGTCACCAAGAAAATATTTTGCTTTTCTAATGCATATTTACTTAATACCAGCAATGCACTTGGGTCGTCCCTTCCACATTTTTACTCTAGATCTCAAAGGAGTACCTGATTTTATTCTTTGATCTTTTTGCTTTTTCTTTTGATAAGTGAGGTTTATCAGCACTTAGTACATTCAGCAGTTTTACTAGTATCAGAACTTAACAGATGAGTAGCATTATTCTAATTTGTGACTTAGTAATAAGATATACAAAGTAAACTCAACTAAGCTCAATTATCAGAATTTGCTAGTGTCATAAGATTTCCACTGAAATAATTACTTCTTACATGGAATCATTTGTTTATTGAAGACTACTAGGTCAGTATCTAGCACAGTTATCCTCATAGGATTGAATAATTACTGTAATAACCCCAATTTTTGGGAAATTTTTGAAACCCTTATGAATAGTGTTTTTGCTGAATGAGAAAACTTTTCATGCCACACTACGTAGGGGTTCTGTTATTGATCTTCTGGGATATTATTAGTACTCTATGTGGTATATAAGTGTATGTAAAGATCGTCAGAATCCAATTTCCGAACACTTTGATTTTTCCCGGAAATCCACTAGATATGGAAAGAATTGAGAAAAAGGTAACAGAATAAAAAGGATTTAAATTAAAGGATTATAAGAGTGGATCATAAAAAGGAATATAATGTATTGAGAAAGGTTAAGGGAACCTAAGTAATAAGATCCCGAGTATGATCCCTCAAACGATAAACGAAAACGAAAGTTAAGCGAACCGTATAACAGATCAGCGGTCATTAGGCAAACAATTAGGAAGTTAATCAAAGGGATTAGAGAGGATGATGTCACCCAACCAATGAGAAGAGGACAAGGAGGGGAGGATGACATCATGAGGATGATGCAAGCATGACATAAGAGGGAAGGAAATGTGGTGGAATATTAACCACACAAAGTCAAGGCTACAAAGGGAATTAACCAAAAAACAAGACAAAAAGCAACCAACCAAGCAAAACAAATCACAAAACACCAAACCTTCCATTTCTTCATGAAGCTCTCGGCTTCTTTCTTAAGAATTGGGAAGTCCAAGCTCCTCCACTTGCCATTTTACAAGGTAATTATCCTAGCTTCTCCTAGTTAAGTTACATACTAACTAGAAATCTTAGCTTCAAAATCCTTTCCTAGCATTTCCTATAAATCATTCAAGAAGATGGTGAATAGTACTTTCTTGAAATTAATTTTTGTGTTCTTGATTTCTTTGAAAGAACAAGCTTGTAGGAGGTTAGATTAAGGCTTCCATGGGCATTCCAAGGACCTTTCATGGATTAAAAGCTTCAAGGAAGGTATAACTCTTCATGGTCTTAGTTTTAAGTTTTGTTGTTTAGATTTCCTAATGTTTAGATGATGGGTTAGTGTAATGGGTGTGTAATCATGTTTAGAGCTTGTTATGAGTAGTTTAGTTGGTGAGAGGCATGATTATTGTGTGTTTAGAGATTGGTTGATTTTGTGATATTTTTGGAGTTGGAAATCTTGGTTATTAGTTAATGAACTTAAGTAAACTCTTAGTTCATAATTGAGAAATAAGTATGAATTGGAAATATTGAATTGTTGGGGCTGTTGTAGTATGTTATGGATGGATGTTGGTTGTATGAATGATATGTGGTTGAATTGTGGTTGTTTTGAATTGGTTTAAAATTGGGAAATCGCGTAAACATAGCCGTCGTAATGTCCGATTTACTTTACACTGCTTTTGTTCATAACATTAGGACACGAGAACCCCCTTCAAGTTTATGACCACTGCCATTTTTAGATAGCTCATGTTACGAGCTTCGTTTTGATATGTAGTTCGTTCGATTCCGATGCACGGTTTAGGAGAAACGACCGTTTCAAGTAACGGCGTTTCGCGAACGAAACTTTTCCCCTCGCCTTACTTTGAAACATAGGTTAAAGACCAAAAAGGGTTAATTAATGTATGAAACATTTATGGTAAGTGTGTTAGGCAGTTGGTAAGACACTCGCGAAGGAATCGCTTTAAAACTCGTAAAGGTTAAATTATTAAAAATGGTGGAGCCGAGGGTACCCGAGTGACTTAAGCGAATCAGTGAGCGCAAAACAAGCGTTAGAGTCTAAGTTAGTTAAAGTATAGATTTACAAGTGACTTTGGTTTAATTCCAACTTACTTGTTGTTTATAGGTTACCAGACTCGTCCCGATCTATTCGTAACCCCAGTCGCTCAGGCAAGTATTCTATCCGTTATACTGTTGTTGTGATGTAAATATATGTATATGCATTATCTTGTGATATTGCATGATTGTTATTAGCAAATTTTGCGATATATTGGAGCATGCTAATATGGTATATATGCATGTCTGTTTCGTAATATGGTTATCTATCTGTTGATTTCAATGCTTATAGTTGCATAATACCTATGCTAGAAATAAGCAAGTAGTTGCGTATACCCTTAGTATATGGGATAAAAGGTGAACATATTTCTAAACCGGGAGTCGATGTTCCCGAGTATATTATATATATATATATTTATTTATATATATATATGGATATAGTTTTTAAAACTATTAATCGAATAAGGTTTATTCGATAATTTTAACTTTATTTTATTATTGAATATTATTTTGAATATTCATTCGAGGACTTATGACTCCTTTTACTTTATTAATGAATATTATTTTGAATATTATTCGAAGGCGTATGACTCCTTTTATTTATTTATCTGAATATTATTTGAATATTCATTCGAGGGCTTATGACTCTTTTATATTATTTATTGAATATTATTTGAATATTCATTCGAGGGCTTATGACTCTTTTATATTATTTATTGAATATTATTTGAATATTCATTCGAGGGCTTATGACTCAGTTTATATTATTTAATGAATATTATTTGAATATTCATTTGAGGATCTATGACTCCGATTATTTGCTGAGGTATATTCTTTATTTTATTAAAGAATAAGGTGTCAGTAATCAAACTTATTTTCGATTATTCAAATAAAGATAATACTTTCATATAAGTATATCTTTGGTTATTTAATACTCGTTTCAAGTATAAGTTTTAATACTTCTACTTCAATTATTTTTATAAAGATTATTCTTTATGGGAATATTATTTAAATAATAATATTCAGTCATTTTCTAAATATTCTGGGGACTGATTTACTTTATTAAATCAGCTTTACTCCAAACACTCTATAAAGTGTTTTCGAGTCTTCAAAATGATTTTTAAAGTCAGAGCGGATCCCAAAACTCATTTTTATATTTAAGATCTTCCTTTTTAAGGGGATTTAAATACTCGCTCAAAACCTGGGGAATCCGGCTCTGTGGTGTATTTTATATTCGCAACGAGGTTGCAGTTTTGGTAAATGAATTGATTACTTGCCCAATGTTCGGGAAGTAAGCCCATCTAATTGAGTCGGCATAAGCGACAGGCCGGGGTACGGTCTATTATTGTGTAAGTGGCTGGGTGGCAGTCCATCAACGCGTAAGAGGCCGGGTGGCGGTCCAGCACAAGGTCCTTATGAGGCCAGGGTGATGACCGGTGGGGGATTCATCCATCTACTAGTAGAAAAGGTTACTTATTGGTATCTTTGCCTGATCAGCAAGATATCTGGTTTATGCCAAAATTCTTTTCCTTCCAAATTTATTGGATATTGCAACTCTGTTCATACTTTACATGACAGAGGTTTTCAGGAAATGTATAAAGAAGATGTATATGTGGATATATATATATATATCAGAACTTAATGAAGTATATCCTAACTTCATTTCCTTTAATAATATTTCAAAGATTGAATCTATTCAAGTCTTATCTTGTGGTCTCATCAGTGGGATGAACTTTTGAAACTAATTATAACTTGAACGGTGGTAGTTCAAGTAGTATTTGGGAAAGATATAAGTATATTGGGGTATCTTGTAACTTCATCTTTTAAACTTATATCTAATTAATAATTGTCTTATGAATGACAAAGATTTTCAGAAAAACGTTGAGACAAGGTTAGATATATGAGATCACCTTGCAATGATATTTTTTTATATACAGTTATACACTGGGACTTTGTGTATATTATGCATGGAAGATGACTTCCAATATTTTGAAAAGTATATATGTATATATATACTGAATATTTTGCGACTTCATCGCATTAAGATATCAAACTTGGTTCATTTCTTTTGACCAAGACTTTCATGAGTATTATGAGTAGGCTCATATATTGTAAATCATTATGCATATTATTTTGGTGGGCTTGCTGCTCACCCTTGCTTTCTTCTTTCATCACACAACAACAGTTAGGAAAGATGGCCAGACTCCAGCAGACCCAGCGCAAGCGCGTGGGAAGCATCCCGCGTCTTCCCGTTGTTGTTGTAGCTGCTATAGCTGCAGAGGTAGATCTATTGTAGATCAGACCATCTACTTTTGAGAATCAATTATGTATAATTATAACTTGTGGCAGATAATGGCAATTAACTGTAAATTTATCAAGTAATCATTTTGGGTTGTAATAACTTTTAAATTGTGGATTCAAAGACTTGTACTTATTTAAATTTCATCTCTGAGACTATAACGGGTTGTGGTGTGTGTTAGTGTGGGGTCACAGCATAAGGTTATTTATTATTAATTAAGTGAAGTGATATTGTGGAAAGAAAGACCGTGACGACCCGGATCCCCGACCCCGGATCTGGGGGTGTTACAGAAATGGTATCAGAGCTAAGCGTTATAAACCTCAGAGATGATGGGACGTTAAGATAATAAGTTAACTAAGATAATAAGAACTCTTGCCAAGTTCATAGTCGGGCTACCTAACGTAGCACTGACAGTTAAAACCCTTATGGGGACCCTTATAAATATCGTGATAGGAGCGTAGTTCGTTATCGTATATGGTAGCGGGACTCCGAACCCTGAGGTTGAGGAGCAACATCGTGATGATATTTTATTACTAATTGGAGATCGGATTGTGGATCCGATAGAGTGTCCTAATGCAGGACCGGATGATGTTGATATTGAGGATGTTGTCCTAGTAGGGATAGTTGTTGAGGAGGACCCCATGGAGGATCCTGACAGGATTGGATAAAGGACCACTGATGAATTGATGACCATGGTTTGGTCGACTACCAGAGGTAGGATTGGCCGGTCACTACCGGAGGTTCGTTCAAGTTTGTAAAGATAGTAACCCCTTTAACGCGGCTTACTCGTAAGACTGAGAAGTTCGAATGGATAGAGAAATGCGAGAACAGCTTTCAAGAACTGAAGCAGAGGTCGGTGATGGCCCCTATGCTGGCGTTGCCGGATGGAAAAGGAGATTTTGTGAAGTGTAGTGACGCTTCGCACAAGGGCTTAGGGTGCGTGCTTATGCAGCACGGTAAGGTAATCGCGTACATGTCAAGACAATTAAGGTAATATGAAATTCGATATCCCCGCTCATGAGCTTAGGCTCGTGGTAATAGTTTTACCCTAAAGATTGGAAGCACTACTTGTTTGGAGAGAAGTGCGAGAATTACCTAAGCCATAAGTGTTCTAGTACATTTTCGCGTAGAAAGAGCTCAACATATACCAGAGGAGGCAGTTAGAGCTAATCAAGAATAATGATTGGGAGATTCTTTATCATTCGGGGAAAGCCAATGTGGTGGCTGATGCCCTTAGTAAAAAGGAGAGACCCAAGATGATAATGTCTTTGGGATAGTTTATAAGAGATTTTGAGAAAATGGAAATAGAAGTGAAGGTAACCGGAGCCGGTACCGAAAAGCTGTTTGAGATTGCAATACAGACCGAATTTTTGGAAAAGAGCATACGGTGCCAGAGAAAGATGATAAGGGAATAATGAGGTATTCCTACAGAAATTGGGTTCCAAAAGTTCAAGAGCGTAAGGATGAGAACTTAGATGACAGCCATAGTTTGAGGAATAGGATTTAGGGCAAACCCTGAATGTGATAGTCAGGGAGGTTGCCATCAAGAAAGAAAGAACCCATAACATAATAGAGTGGAAAACAAGGTTTTTAATGTATAAGATAACCCCGATTATGGGAAAAGGTTGAAACATTTCATACTAAGGAAACAGAAAGTCGAGTAAGGAAAGGAGACCCGAATGGTACTCCTATACGACAATTTATGGACCAGTCTAGACAGAACTTAGACTATTATCCCCAACCTCCACCCTGAGGAGACAGTGCGGTGAGAAATTCTTTCAGGACCTTTAAATTGCTAAGCTCTCAGAGTTCCAAGGAACAGGTTGACCTAGTCGAGGCAAGAGCCTGGCTAAAGGAAATAGAGGAATCATTTGAGATTCTGAATGATTGACGAACCATAAAAGACTATTTTTGTCACTTACCCTCCTAAGAGAGAGACCACCCGCTGGTGAAAGACCAAGGAAGGCACGGAGTAAGAGATTATAATAAACTGATTTAAGTTCAGTCAATTGTTTTCGGGAAAGTAATTCCCAAAGATAAGGAGATAGTGTAAAAGCTTTAGAGCCAGAACAAAGGCAGAAGAGTATGATGAATTATGAATCTAAGATGTAAAAGTTGTCAAGATTCGTTCTGAGGACACGAATCCAGAATGACGGGATATTTGAAATCAATGCTTATGTTGTGTTGGTTCATGAAATAATGATAAGAGAAAGGAAAATAAAAAGAAATTGAAGTGGAAAGGAATATAAAGGCAACAGAGTTTGAGGAATGATAAGGGAGTTGGGTATGGGGAAACCCTAAAGACTCATATTAATAGAAATAGAAAATTATATGATCGTCAGGATGAGGGTGATTCACCATGAGTTAAAATTGATGGTTGAGGGCATAAGAGATACATATATATTATCCCCTGTAAGTTGGGAGGATTCGAAGAAACCTTGAGATAGTTCGAAGGATAAATAATGAGACGCGGATAGACTGAGGAGACAAGAAAGTAAGAAATTAAGAAAATTGGATGAAGGAAGTGACCTTCAAGAATGTGAAGTGTAAGACCGGTGGCTTGATACCCAGGAAGGGAGACGCCAGGTATGAAAGATATCCCAATATTGAGATGACTGTTGAGATAAACAACAAAAGTAAATAAGGATTTATTAAGAAGAAGTTCACGTTGAACACGACCAATATCTTCCAGATCATCCATGTGATCATTACCAAATCAGGAAAGAAAAGCGGATAACCATTTTTATCTTTTGGAGGCCATGTGGATTGACCTTAACTTGAATAAGGATGCTATTGTGAAATTCGGTATAGACTATCGAGGTAGAAATGATTGAATAAGATACCCTTAGCAGGGATATATGACTTTATTTATCCATGGAAGGATGCTTGTACCTTTTTAAAGGTGGAATTAAGGATAGAACATCGGTAACTTAAAACGAATCCTAGGGGAATGCATAAAGGTTGGCATTTCACCCTTAATAGGGATAGTATGAGTTTTGACAGTATGAATTGGAAAGGATTAAGGTAATAATAACCTTTAAGGATCAGTGGAGAAATTTTTTCAGAAGTATATAGACAATGGTTCTAGTATCAGTAAATGGTATTTTGATATGCCCTGTATATAGGGAATACAGGAGGAACGATTGAAGGATAACCTTAGAGGTTTTACAAGGAGAAAGGAAATATTCGAAATTCTCAAGAATAAAAATGTTGATAAAGGAAATATGACATAATTATAATGATGCCAAGTGGGGCACGTGTTAAACCACGAGAAAGTATGGATCGAACCAGTATAGGTCGAAATTATTCAGGGCAATTAAGACTTAAGATAAAAGATGTTCTAGGTATGATTGAGAGTCAGTCGTGACAGTGATTAACCTCTAAAGACTGAGGCAATAACTTATGGAAAAATGGTGATTTTTTTTTTTACTCATCAGATTTTAAGGAATACATCTTCACAAAAGCAGTGATTGAAATAAGGTAGAAAATTTATTTGGAGGTGGTTAAAATGACATTGACTATAAGGAAATTTTAATATCAGGAAAGGCCAAAGAGGTGGCCGACACTTTAAAGGTAAGAGGATAATTATAGGCGCTTGTGCCAGAGGAATACAGTGATGATGGTTAAAACTGTGAAGGTTGTATTATGGTTTGGAAGATTGACATTCCTTCTGATGACTGTGCAATACCCAACCGTAATAGTAGTTGGTAAAGGTTTAATTCGTGTAATCGCCATGAACGGGCTATCTATCTTAGAAGGTCCTATCTTGAATGAGCCAGGACTATATTTCAAAAAGGACTAAACAAACCTTTGAGTTAAGTCTTCTATTGAAGGTATATGATTAAGAATGGTATTAACCTGCTATCGTTGCTTTGAGCAAAACTCTTCTGCAAATTTTATCTGCTTCATGTCATGTATGTATGTCAGAATCAGGAGTGTACTCCATGAATCATGAATGGTGATTATGTTATCTCCTTAGAAGGAATTGATACGACATGTATGGACTCCGTATGGTTAGCTATTAAGACTTCATGGAAAATGAATGACTACAGTAGGTCAGTGATGGACCATAGTAAGGCAGCAATGATTCTGCGAGTATTGAGCTGAATACAACCGTGAGAGTTGTATTGGAATGGGTGTTGAGATTGTGTACCACTAATCGGGTCGTGGTAGTGTATAAGTTATCATTGATAGACTAATTAAGTAGAGTATCTACCTAGTGAATAATTATTCTTTCTTATCAATAGAGAGTCGTATTATTATACGAGGAAGGTTGCGGTACAAGCATAGAATTCTAGTAACGATGATGTCTAGAATGAGATCCCAGGTTCGATTTTCGATATCGAGGGAGTTTCAAAGGTAATTATGTATAAGCTAAAGGAAGTGCATGGGTCCATAGAATGATGGACGGAATAGCAAATATTTAAGCATGTGAAATGCGATGCGATAATACTCGATGTTGATATAAATACATATATGTTTTGTTCTCCTATGACAAACCTCTATAGTTCAGAGGTAGATTCCAAGCCAGATATTTTATGGCAATATTTTTTTACATATATATACAATTCTCTTCAGTTCGCTCTTTTCTCTTCTTTTCATTTCATTCATGTAAGCTAAGAAGAACAACCCTTCTAGAAGGGGAGGTATTGCCGAATGACTATCTATCTTTGTGATAGAAGCCCAGTAGGATACCACATGTTGTTTAATTGCTTGTCAAGTACTAAAGGCTGGCCACCTTCTGTACTAACTATGCGATATAACAAGTGTTCATGATCATAGTGATCTCTCAACAAATTCCTTTACTTCTATTTGATTGATCAAAATTTGGAAAATAGAAACAACTGAAAAAGGAGTAATAAAGTGGTGGTAGTATGCGGAATGGGAACACATTCGTGATACTAAGGTTGACGTGGTTATTAAAAGGTTATAGAATGCTAACAAGCAAAAGTATAACCAGTATAATATTAGGAACGGAAGGTAGTAGCGATTACGAACTGGAAAAGAATGGGTATTAAGAAGCAAAAGCTATAATGCTAGAAGCTATAATGAGAGTCTGTGCAATAGACTTGAAAGGAATTGGAATGATCACTTAATGCGGATTGAGTTATCTTACGACAATAGATCATATGTCATTATCGAGATGTCGCCTTATGAGACCCTTGAGGGAAGATAATGTCGATCTCCCTTATGTTAGGATGAAGTTGTAGAGCGCAAGATGCTCGGACCCGCAGTAGTCCAAAGGACCAAGGATATGATAGATCTAATCAGAGGACGGCTGGTAGTAGCCCAAGATGGACATGATAAGTATGTTGATTTGACATGAAAGGATAAAGAGTATGAAATAGGGGACCTAGTAATGTTATAGGTATCCCTTGGAAAGGATTGATGAGGTTCAGAAAGAAAGGAAAGCTAAGTCTACAATTTGTTGGACCCTTGGATATATTAAGACGTTTGGGAAGTTAGCATATGAGCTAGCCCTAACCCAGAACATGTAGCAGGTCGTAACGTGTTTCACGTATCAATGTTAAGGAAGTGTAATTCAGATGCCAGATAAATAGAGGCATATGAGCGCATAGATATGCAACCCGACGTAACCTATATGGAGCAACCAGGGAAGGTTATAGAGTGAAAAGGAACAAGTGCTTAGGAGAAGGATTATCAAACTAGGCAGAGTTTGATGGTAGAACCACAATGTGGGAAAATTGACTTGAGAGTTAGAAAGTGCAATATTAAGAAGGTATCCCCATTTGTTTTCTATCTGATTCCGGGACAGAATCCTTTTAAGGAGGGGAGACTGTAATAACCCCAATTTTTGGGAAATTTTTGAAACCCTTATGAATAGTGTTTTTGCTGAATGAGAAAACTTTTCATGCCACACTACGTAGGGGTTCTGTTATTGATCTTCTGGGATATTATTAGTACTCTATGTGGTATATAAGTGTATGTAAAGATCGTCAGAATCCAATTTCCGAACACTTTGATTTTTCCCGGAAATCCACTAGATACGGAAAGAATTGAGAAAAAGGTAACAGAATAAAAAGGATTTAAATTAAAGGATTATAAGAGTGGATCATAAAAAGGAATATAATGTATTGAGAAAGGTTAAGGGAACCTAAGTAATAAGATCCCGGGTATGATCCCTCAAACGATAAACGAAAACGAAAGTTAAGAGAACCGTATAACAGATCAGCGGTCATTAGGCAAACAATTAGGAAGTTAATCAAAGGGATTAGAGAGGATGATGTCACCCAACCAATGAGAAGAGGACAAGGAGGGGAGGATGACATCATGAGGATGATGCAAGCATGACATAAGAGGGAAGGAAATGTGGTGGAATATTAACCACACAAAGTCAAGGCTACAAAGGGAATTAACCAAAAAACAAGACAAAAAGCAACCAACCAAGCAAAACAAATCACAAAACACCAAACCTTCCATTTCTTCATGAAGCTCTCGGCTTCTTTCTTAAGAATTGGGAAGTCCAAGCTCCTCCACTTGCCATTTTACAAGGTAATTATCCTAGCTTCTCCTAGTTAAGTTACATACTAACTAGAAATCTTAGCTTCAAAATCCTTTCCTAGCATTTCCTATAAATCATTCAAGAAGATGGTGAATAGTACTTTCTTGAAATTAATTTTTGTGTTCTTGATTTCTTTGAAAGAACAAGCTTGTAGGAGGTTAGATTAAGGCTTCCATGGGCATTCCAAGGACCTTTCATGGATTAAAAGCTTCAAGGAAGGTATAACTCTTCATGGTCTTAGTTTTAAGTTTTGTTGTTTAGATTTCCTAATGTTTAGATGATGGGTTAGTGTAATGGGTGTGTAATCATGTTTAGAGCTTGTTATGAGTAGTTTAGTTGGTGAGAGGCATGATTATTGTGTGTTTAGAGATTGGTTGATTTTGTGATATTTTTGGAGTTGGAAATCTTGGTTATTAGTTAATGAACTTAAGTAAACTCTTAGTTCATAATTGAGAAATAAGTATGAATTGGAAATATTGAATTGTTGGGGCTGTTGTAGTATGGTATGGATGGATGTTGGTTGTATGAATGATATGTGGTTGAATTGTGGTTGTTTTGAATTGGTTTAAAATTGGGAAATCGCGTAAACATAGCCGTCGTAATGTCCGATTTACTTTAGACTGCTTTTGTTCATAACATTAGGACCCGAGAACCCCCTGCTAGTTTATCACCACTGCCATGTTTAGATAGCTCATGTTACGAGCTTCGTTTTGATATGTAGTTCGTTCGATTCCGATGCACGGTTTAGGAGAAACGACCGTTTCAAGTAACGACGTTTCGCGAACGAAACTTTTCCCCTCACCTTACTTTGAAACATAGGTTAAAGACCAAAAAGGGTTAATTAATGTATGAAACATTTATGGTAAGTGTGTTAGGCAGTTGGTAAGACACTCGCGAAGGAATCGCTTTAAAACTCGTAAAGGTTAAATTATTAAAAATGGTGGAGCCGAGGGTACCCGAGTGACTTAAGCGAATCAGTGAGCGCAAAACAAGCGTTAGAGTCTAAGTTAGTTAAAGTATAGATTTACAAGTGACTTTGGTTTAATTCCAACTTACTTGTTGTTTATAGGTTACCAGACTCGTCCCGAGCCATTCGTAACCCCAGTCGCTCAGGCAAGTATTCTATCCGTTATACTGTTGTTGTGATGTAAATATATGTATATGCATTATCTTGTGATATTGCATGATTGTTATTAGCAAATTTTGCGATATATTGGAGCATGCTAATATGGTATATATGCATGTCTGTTTCGTAATCTGGTTATCTATCTGTTGATTTCAATGCTTATAGTTGCATAATACCTATGCTAGAAATAAGCAAGTAGTTGCGTATACCCTTAGTATAGGGGATAAAAGGTGAACATATTTCTAAACCGGGAGTCGATGTTCCCGAGTATATTATATATATATATATTTATTTATATATATATGGATATAGTTTTTAAAACTATTAATCGAATAAGGTTTATTCGATAATTTTAACTTTATTTTATTATTGAATATTATTTTGAATATTCATTCGAGGACTTATGACTCCTTTTACTTTATTAATGAATATTATTTTGAATATTATTCGAAGGCGTATGACTCCTTTTATTTATTTATCTGAATATTATTTGAATATTCATTCGAGGGCTTATGACTCTTTTATATTATTTATTGAATATTATTTGAATATTCATTCGAGGGCTTATGACTCTTTTATATTATTTATTGAATATTATTTGAATATTCATTCGAGGGCTTATGACTCAGTTTATATTATTTAATGAATATTATTTGAATATTCATTTGAGGATCTATGACTCCGATTATTTGCTGAGGTATATTCTTTATTTTATTAAAGAATAAGGTGTCAGTAATCAAACTTATTTTCGATTATTCAAATAAAGATAATACTTTCATATAAGTATATCTTTGGTTATTTAATACTCGTTTCAAGTATAAGTTTTAATACTTCTACTTCAATTATTTTTATAAAGATTATTCTTTATGGGAATATTATTTAAATAATAATATTCAGTCATTTTCTAAATATTCTGGGGACTGATTTACTTTATTAAATCAGCTTTACTCCAAACACTCTATAAAGTGTTTTCGAGTCTTCAAAATGATTTTTAAAGTCAGAGCGGATCCCAAAACTCATTTTTATATTTAAGATCTTCCTTTTTAAGGGGATTTAAATACTCGCTCAAAACCTGGGGAATCCGGCTCTGTGGTGTATTTTATATTCGCAACGAGGTTGCAGTTTTGGTAAATGAATTGATTACTTGCCCAATGTTCGGGAAGTAAGCCCATCTAATTGAGTCGGCATAAGCGACAGGCCGGGGTACGGTCTATTATTGTGTAAGTGGCTGGGTGGCAGTCCATCAACGCGTAAGAGGCCGGGTGGCGGTCCAGCACAAGGTCCTTATGAGGCCAGGGTGATGACCGGTGGGGGATTCATCCATCTACTAGTAGAAAAGGTTACTTATTGGTATCTTTGCCTGATCAGTGGTCTCATCAGTGGGATGAACTTTTACTTATTAATAATATTTCAAAGATTGAATCTTTTCAAGTCTTATCTTGTGGTCTCATCAGTGGGATGAACTTTTGAAACTAATTATAACTTGAACGGTGGTAGTTCAAGTAGTATTTGGGAAAGATATAAGTATATTGGGGTATCTTGTAACTTCATCTTTTAAACTTATATCTAACTAATAATTGTCTTATGAATGACAAAGATTTTCAGAAAAACGTTGAGACAAGGTTAGATATATGAGATCACCTTGCAATGATATTTTTTTATATACAGTTATACACTGGGACTTTGTGTATATTATGCATGGAAGATGACTTCCAATATTTTGAAAAGTATATATGTATATATATACTGAATATTTTGCGACTTCATCGCATTAAGATATCAAACTTGGTTCATTTCTTTTGACCAAGACTTTCATGAGTATTATGAGTAGGCTCATATATTGTAAATCATTATGCATATTATTTTGGTGGGCTTGCTGCTCACCCTTGCTTTCTTCTTTCATCACACAACAACAGTTAGGAAAGATGGCCAGACTCCAGCAGACCCAGCGCAAGCGCGTGGGAAGCATCCCGCGTCTTCCCGTTGTTGTTGTAGCTGCTATAGCTGCAGAGGTAGATCTATTGTAGATCAGACCATCTACTTTTGAGAATCAATTATGTATAATTATAACTTGTGGCAGATAATGGCAATTAACTGTAAATTTATCAAGTAATCATTTTGGGTTGTAATAACTTTTAAATTGTGGATTCAAAGACTTGTACTTATTTAAATTTCATCTCTGAGACTATAACGGGTTGTGGTGTGTGTTAGTGTGGGGTCACATCATAAGGTTATTTATTATTAATTAAGTGAAGTGATATTGTGGAAAGAAAGACCGTGACGACCCGGATCCCCGACCCCGGATCTGGGGGTGTTACAATTACTTAAACAGACATATCACTTATCAGAGTTTAGAAACATATATCAGACAACAGTCAGTACTTAAAAACATTTATCAATTAAGCACATAATACACAATGAGATTAATTATGTAAATACTGAGCATAAAGTCTAATAACACAGAACAAGACTAAGCAGATTTAGAGAAAGAACCTGAAATTATTCCAAGTTCATTTACCAATCTTGTAAAAGTAGCTTCACATAGTGGTTTTGTGAAGATATCTGCTAGTTGTTGATCTGTGGGAACAAAATACAATTCCACTGTACCTTCATCCACATGTTGCCTGATGAAGTGGTACCTGATGCTGATGTGCTTTGTCATAGAGTGTTGAACTGGATTACCTGTCATAGCAATAGCACTTTGATTATCACAGTAAATAGGGATTTTGAAATATGTTAACCCATAATCCAGTAACTGATTCTTCATCCAAAGAATCTGTGCACAACAGCTTCCTGCAGCAATATACTCTGCTTCTGCAGTTGATGTGGAAATTGACTTTTGTTTCTTGCTGAACCAAGAAACCAATCTGCCTCCAAGAAATTGGCAGCTTCCACTTGTGCTTTTCCTATCAATTTTGCAGCCTGCAAAATCTGCATCTGAGTAACCTATTAGTTTAAAGTCTGATTCTCTAGGATACCACAATCCCAGATCAGCTGTTCCTTTAAGATACTTAAAGATTCTTTTCACAGCTGTTAAGTGAGGTTCTCTTGGATCTGCTTGAAATCTTGCACAAAGACAGGTAGCATACATGATATCAGGTCTACTAGCAGTTAGATAGAGTAGAGAGCCAATCATACCTCTATAAGCATTAATATCTACTGATTTACCAGTATCCTTATCCAGTTTTGTTGCAGTGGTCATGGGAGTGGATGCACTTGAACAATCTTGCATTCCAAATTTCTTCAGCAAGTTTCTGGTGTACTTAGATTGACAAATGAAAGTGCCTTCTTCATTCTGCTTGACTTGAAGGCCCAGAAAGTAGCTAAGTTCCCCCATCATACTCATCTGATATCTTGACTGCATCAGTTTGGCAAACTTCTTGCAAAGTCCGTCATTTGTAGATCCAAAGATGATATCATTAACATAAATCTGGACCAGAAGTAAGTCCTTTCCATGGTTGAGGTAGAATAGTGTTTTGTCTATTGTTCCTCTGTTGAATCCACTTTCCAGAAGAAACTGAGCTAAAGTCTCATACCATGCTCTAGGAGCTTGCTTAAGTCCATAAAGTGCTTTATCAAGCCCGTAGACATAATCTGGATGTTTGGAATCTACAAACCTGGAGGTTGTTCAATATATACTTCCTCCTCCAATTCTCCATTGAGAAAAGCAGTTTTCACACCCATTTGAAAGACAGTAAACTTTTTGTGAGCAGCATAAGCCAAAAATATCCTTATGGCTTCTAACCTAGCAACTGGTGCAAATGTTTCATCATAATCAATTCCTTCTTATTGAGAATATCCTTTTGCAACCAGCCTTGCCTTATTCCTTGTAATTATGCCATCACTGTCAGTTTTGTTTCTGAATACCCATTTTGTACCAACAACAGATCTATTCTTTGGTCTTGGCACTAGGGTCCAGACTTTGTTTCTTTCAAATTCATTTAACTCTTCCTGCATTGCTTGCACCCAATCAGCATCTTGAAGAGCTTCTTCAACTTTCTTTGGCTCAGTCTGAGAGAGAAAAGAATTGTAGAGACATTCATTTGAAGTACCTGTTCTAGTTCTGACACCTGCATCAGGATTTCCAATTATCAAATCAGGTGTATGTGATTTTGTCCACTTCCTTGCAGATGGAAGGTTGTCTCTAGAACTGGATGCTCCCCCATTATCCATGCTATCTTCATTTTCATTTTCTGATGCTCCCCCTGAAACTATGCTCTCTGAGTTGGAGTCTTCAGTATTTAGATTTTCAGAATTATCAGAACTTGGCTTATCAGAACTTGACGAATCAGAACTTGAAGAGCCAGATGTATGTTCTGATGTTTCTTGAGCTGTGGTAGGATCTTGAGTATGCTCCCCCTGCATAGGTGCATCT
The DNA here is from genome assembly GCF_009905375.1 of Apium graveolens. Taxonomy (NCBI): domain Eukaryota; kingdom Viridiplantae; phylum Streptophyta; class Magnoliopsida; order Apiales; family Apiaceae; genus Apium; species Apium graveolens. Next base: position 75,664,672 of record NC_133656.1, read on the forward strand.
GCCTTTGACGTAGTTACCACAGTTTCAATAACATCAGAGTTTAATCCATCAGAGTTTACAGTATCAGGACTTAGACTGTCAGGAGTTTCAGTATCAGAATTTGAGTCTTTATTTTCAAATCTCAGCTGATCATGGTCAATGAAATCTTCAAGACCAGTAATCTTCTTGTCATCAAAAGAGACATTGATAGATTCCATGACCACTTTTGTTCTCAAATTATAGACTCTGAAGGCTTTTGTGGAAAGTGGATATCCAACAAAGATTCCTTCATCAGCTTTTAGATCAAACTTTGATAGCTGTTCAGGATGAGTCTTGAGAACAAAACACTTGCATCCAAATACATGAAAGTATTTCAGATTTGGCTTCTTTTTCTTCACCATCTCATATGGTGTTTTTCCATGCTTGTTAATGAGTGTTACATTTTGAGTAAAACAAGCAGTCTGCACAGCTTCAGCCCAGAAATAGGTTGGAAGCTTCGCTTCTTCAAGCATTGTACATGCAGCTTCAATGAGAGTTCTATTCTTCCTTTCAACAACTCCATTTTGCTGTGGAGTTCCAGGAGCAGAAAATTCCTGCTTTATTCCATGGTTTTTGCAGAACTCTTCCATTATCAAATTCTTGAACTCAGTGCCATTATCACTCCTTAAAATTTTCACAGAATCTTTGACCATTTTATCCAGCTGTTTGACATGATCAATCAAGATAGATGCAGTTTCACTTTTTGTGGGCAAGAAATACACCCAAGTGTATCTGGTGAACTCATCCACTATGACCAACGCATACTTCTTCTTTGCAATAGACATGACATTTACTGGACCAAATAGATCAACATGTAGTAGATGATAAGGCTCAAGAATTGATGATTCAGTCTTGCTCTTGAATGAAGATTTTCTTTGTTTGGCCTTCTGACAGGAATCACAAAGACCATCAGGAGCAAATACTGACTTTGGCAGTCCTCTCACAAGATTTTTCTTGACCAGTTCATTTATATTGTTGAAATTTAAATGAGAGAGTTTCTTATGCCAATTCCAGCTTTCTTCAATTGATGCTCTACTCATCAGACAGATTGCAGAACCATCAGTACTTGTTGAAAGCTTAGCTTCATAAATGTTACCACGCCTGTATCCTTTCAGAACAACTTTGCCTTTAGATTTACTCACAATTTCACAGTGTTCTTCAAAGAAATCAACATGATAACCTCTGTCACATATTTGACTTATACTCAGTAGGTTGTGTTTAAGTCATGAGACCAGAGCTACTTGTTTAATTATGATATTTCCAAGATTGATATTGCCATATCCCAATGTTTTTCCAATGTTGCCATCTCCATAAGAAACACTTGGGCCAGCTTTCTCCACAAAGTCTGATAGCAGGGCCTTATTTTCAGTCATATGTCCTGAACATCCACTGTCCAGAACTAGAATATTTTTCCTGTTGCCCTGCAATCACAAAGACCACTAATTATTAGTTTTAAGGACCCAGACTTGCTTGGATCCTTTGGCCTTATTAAGTTTGTTAACATTTGCAGCGGATTTAGCATCAGAGTTTATGTTAACATTTTTCTTATCAGAACTTACACTATCAAACTTTGAATCAGAATTTACACTAGAAGGAACAATGGAAACTTTCTTCAAAGAAGGTTTTATTTGATAATAATCATAGTACAAGCTATGATATTCCTTACAAGTATAAATGGAATGCCATAAACTACCACAATGAAAACAAGGATTTTGTGGTTTGTATCTAACAGACTGACTCTTAACTCCTGACTTTGAAGGTAAGGAGTTAATATGCAGTAAGTTTCGTACCTTGGCATCCTTAGCAATTGATGCTATATCTTCAGCAGTATAATCACTCTTCTCCTTTGGTACGGTCTTTGCTGCTTCACCTGCAACTGCAACAGCGAGCGTGGTTGGTTTGTGAGGGCCTTCCTTGATTCTATCAAGGTATTCTGGATCTGTTGCTTCCAGGAACATGGTCATCCTTACCTTCCATATGGGATATTCAGATGGTCTCAGTATGGGAACTCTGATGGTCTCATACCGACTCTGAATTTGTGTCTTTGGTGGTTCCTCAGTTTTGGTAGGCTTAGTTGGAGTTTCTGTATCCGACATGATTGTGTTTGGATCTTTAACTGTATGTGTGTTAACAGATAGGCTCTGATACCACTTGTTAGGTCAAACACACACTGTAGAGGGGGTGAATACAGTGTATAGTACACTCAAATCGAACTTTAAGAACTTAAGTAACAGAAAACAAACTTTATTGAAATAATAAACTCTGTTACAGTATGGAACTGTTACCTCTCAGTGATGAACAATATCACGAGAGCTGCTAGGGTTACAATGAATAATCTTCTCGAATAATGATAACACTTATAGTGTAAACCCTATGTCTGTGTTTATATACTACACAGTTACAAGATAATCGCTAATTGATATGGAATATAATTCTGCTTCCTAAAATATATCAATCAGATATCTTTTCTTCCAAGTATTCCATTCTTTACAGAATTCCTTCTTCATGCATATCTCTTCTTATGTTTATCTTGATCTTCTTTCCTTTAATCAGCTACTGTCCTTATCTGATCGTCCTTCAGCACTTAAGTTCTGATATCTATCTTCTGATGATTATCTCCTGATAACATAAGTACTGATATCCTTAAGTCCTGACTTCCAGTATAAGTACTGATCAACAGTTAAGTACTGATTTATCCTGTTCAAGTAAGATCTGAAAGCTAAACATAAAACATATTAGCCATGACATTATCAAATATATCTAACATTTAAGAATAAGTATAATTGTTAACATTGAGTTGATTGGGGCTGTTATGATGTAGTGTGGATGGATGTTGGTTGTATGAATGAATTGGGATTGATTGGTGATTGAATTGGAATGGTATAAAATTGGGAAATCGCGTAAACATAGTCGTCGTAATGTCCGATTTACTTTAGACTGCTTTTGTTCATAACATTAGGACCCGAGAACTCCCTGCTAGGTTTTGACCATTGACATTTTTAAATAGTTCATGTTATGAGCTTCGTTTTGATATGTGGTTCGTTTGATTCCGATGTACGGTTTAGGAGAAACGGCCGTTTTAAGTAACGACGTTTCGCGAACGAACCATTACCCCTCGCCTTACTTTAAAACATAGGATAAAGACCTTAAAGGACTAATTAGAGTATGAAACATTTATGTAAAGTGTAATAGGAAGTTGGTAAGACACTTGCGAAGGAATCGCCTTAAAACTCGTAATGGTTAAATTATTAAAAATGGTGGAGCCAAGGGTACTCGAGTGACTTAAGAGAATCAGTAAGCGCAAAGCGAGCGTTAGAGTCTAATTTGGTTAAAGTATAGATTTACAAGTGACTTTGGTTTAATTCCAACTCACATGTTGTTTATAGGTTATCAGACTCGTCCCGAGCCATTTGTAACCCCCAGTCGCTCAGGCAAGTTTTCTACCCGTATAACTGTTGTTGTGATGTATATGTGTATATGCATGATCTTGTGATAAATGCATGATTGTTATTAGCAAATTCTTGTGATATATTGTAGCATGTGATATGGTATATATGCATGCCTGTTTTGTATTTTTGATGCATATATTTGTTTATTCAGTTGATAATACCTATGCTAGAGATAAGCGGTATTTGAGTATACCCTTAGTATAGGGGATCCAAAGGTGAATTTTTTTTAAAACCGGGAGGCGAGGCTCCCGAGTATTATATATATATACATATATATATATATATGAATAGTTTTTAAAACTATTAATCGAATAAGGTTTATTCGATAACTTTATATTAATTAATGAATATTACTTGAATATTCATTCGAGAATTTATGACTCCTTTTATTTTATTTAATGAATATTACTTGAATATTCACTCGAGGACTTATGACTCCTTTTATTTTATTTAATGAATATTACTTGAATATTCACTCGAGGACTTATGACTCCTTTTATTTTATTTAATGAATATTAATTGAATATTCACTCGAGGACTTATGACTCCTTTTATTTTATTTAATGAATATTATTTTGAATATTCATTCGAGGGCTTATGACTCAGTTTATATTATCTAATGAATATTATTGGAATATTCATTTGAGGATCTATGACTCCGATTATTTGCTGAGATATATTCTTTATTTTATTAAAGAATAAGGTGTCGATAATCAAACTTATCTTTGATTATTCAAATAAAGATAATACTTTCGTATAAGTATATCTTTGGTTATTTAATACTCATTTCAAGTATAAGTTTTACAACTTCTACTTCAATTATTTGTATAAAGATTATTCTTTAAGGGAATATTATTTAAATAATAATATTCAGATATTTTCTAATATATCGGGACTGATTTATTTCATTAAATCAGCATTACTTCAAACATTCTTTAAAGTGTTTTCTAGTCTTTAAAATGATTTTTAAAAGTTAGAGCGGATCCCAAAACTCATTTTTATGTATTTAAGATCTTCCTTTTTAAAAGGGGATTTAAATACTCGCTCAAAACCAGAGGGATCCAGCTCTGTGGTGTATTTTATATTCGCAACAAGGTTGCGGTTTTGGTAAATGAATTGATTACTTACCCAACGTTCGGGAAGTAAGTCCATCTATCGAGTCGGCATAAGCAACATGGCTCAGTAGGCGTCCATGATAGTGTAAGTGGCTCAGTGGGAGTCCATCAAATGCGTAAGTGGCTGAGTGGCAGTCCAGCATAAGGTCCTATGCGTAAGTGGGGAATTCGTCCATCTATTAGTAGAAAAGGTTACTTATTGGTATCTTTGCCTGATCAGCAAGATATCGGGTTTATGCCACGATTCTTTTTTTTTCCTTCCAAAAATTTATTGGATGTTACAAACTCTGTTCATACTTTACATGACAGAGGTTTTCAGGAATTGTATAAAGAATGTATATATATAGGTGTATATATATATCGGGACTTAATGAACTATCTCGTAACTTCATTATTTATAATGATATTCAAAGATTAATCTATTCAAATCTTATCTTGTAGTCTCATCTATGTGATGAACTGTTGAAAGCTCATTATAACTTGAACGGTGGTAGTTCAAGTAGTATTTGGAAAAGATATAAGTATATTGGAGTATCTTGTAACTTCATCTTTTAAACTTATATCTAGTAAATGATTACCTTATGCATATCAAAGATTTTCAGAAAAACGTTGAGACAAGGTTAGATATATGAGATCACCTTGCAACGATAGTTTTATACAGTTATAAACTGGAACTCTGTGTATATTATGCATGGAAAAGGACTTCCAAGATTTTGAAAAGTATATATGTATATATATACTGAATATTTTGCGACTTCATCGCATTAAGATATCAAACTTGGTTCATTTCTTTTGACCAAGACTTTCATGAGTACTATGAGAAGGCTCATATATTGTTAATCATTATATATATTATTTTGGTGGGCTTGCTGCTCACCCTTGCTTTCTTCTTTCATCACACAACAACAGATAGAAAAGATGAACAGGACCAAGTTCCCGATTCGCAAGCAGTTAGAAAACGTACTGCAGTCTTCTGGAAGCATTGATGCCGCCATAGCTGAGTTAGGAGCTACCAATAGGCTAGGTTTTCAACTATTGATGAACCAGAATTATGTATAATATGAATTATAATAATGGCAAGGAATATGTAAATTTATTCAGAACCCTTTTAAGGTGTAACGGTTTATAATTGTGGAATATAAGGACTTGTGTTATTTTCGAGTATTCATCTCTAAGACTATAACTTGTGGTGTGTGTGTGTATATTGTGGGGTCACAGTACGGAGTAGTTGATCGTTTAATAAGATTGGGTGTTATTAAGGGAAATGGAACTCATGACAACCCGGATCCCCGACCCCGGATTTGGGGGTGTTACATTGGGGGGCAAATGATAGGGATTAATAAATCCTGATTGTGTAAATTAAATATTATATTTGGGCTGATATGCCCAATAAGAAGATGTATGACATTCAGACCAAAAAGGGTAACACATTAATCAGGCATGATGGACCAGATCAGGCCTGATGGAACACAAAAACCCTGAATATTAATTAATTTCATAAATTAACTAATAAGGGAAAAATCAGCTATTGAGAACTGTCCCAATAAGGACATAAATCCTTGCAGATTAGTCTCTAAGGGACCTAGAAGGATAAGGAATCAGTTTCCTACTATTTAGGACTCCAAAGTCCATTCTAATTCTGAGACTTGGCTACCAAGTCTCCTATACCAAGTCCAATTCAAGGACCACCAACATCTATATAAGGGGTCTCACCCCACAAATTAGAACTACGTTTTTTTATTTGATCCCTGGCATAAAACAAGGTACGTAGGCATCTTGTTAAGGCAGATTGAGTCACGAAACACAAAAGCAGTCAAATCGAGCCTCGAAACTCACGTTCCTTAGTAATAAATACAGCAATTATATATCTTAGTTTTTAATCCATAACAATATATGTTTTAATATAATATTTGCAGGAAATAATGAAGAAAGTGCTCCAAAGAAAAATAATTGGATGGTTTCGAGATTCTTATGCTAGTTCTGTTTTGGCTTGAATTGATGGTTTTGTCCGTGGAAACCCTCAAGTTATGATAATTGTTTTTGCTTTTGCTCCTTTTCATTTATTATTGTTATCCTGTATGTTTTAATTATAACTTTTAGACGTGTTCCTTGCCGTTATCAAATATCGCTTATTGAGTGACTGTTGTTCAGGCTACCGAGATTGGAAAAATGATAAAGTTCTTCGAAAGATGGATCAAAGGACATCCTTCAACTAGCCTGCACACTCATTGCATATCTGTATAAAAGGAATCAACTTCCACTTCCATTGACTCATTTTCACCATTTTCCTTAGGCACTCATACTCTACCAAGAAAAAAGACTTTATCTTCTTTCATAAAAGCGTGAAACCAAACTTCATTATGCTCTACTTCCTCAATAGAAGCTTCTACCATTTTCCTTTTTCTAAATAACTGCCAGATATTCTCTGTTTCTTCTTAGGCCGAATCCCACATCCCTCGAACCCAATCACTATGAACCCGTAAATCTTCACCACCAAAATAATCAAATTAGGCGGGTTTGAGTACGTAATCTCAAACATCGTAAACACCTTAGTAATCACACCAGTCCACCACCTTTCTTTTTTAAAGCCATCAACAACGGTATTAAGCTGAAAACTTCACTAATTTCGGGTTCTAGAGGAGGATTGCTCTGACAAGGCTAGAATTCACAAATTTTCAGAAGAGTTTTGATAACTATTCATCTACAAGAGTTTCATATTGAATATAAACATGATTAGGCTTTTTATGGGATATGGGTCAATGATTTTAAAAAAACATGCTCTAGTGAAGCCTTCAAATGTGATTGTTACAAGAGCATTTTTGGTTCTACAGGAGGGGCTTTCTAAAGTTGAAACACGCATTGGAAAATAATAATATAAGTAATCTTTCTGTGATCTCTGTGTATAATTACATTACTGTATTTCTGACATGAAGATATTAGGAAAAAGTAATTATCTTAACTCAGCTTATCATATTTGAACATCTAAATTTTCTTTTCTAGTATAATATTAGTTAAAATTAGTTATTTTATTTATAAAAAATAAAACTTATTTCGGTATTCTATGACCAAATTATTATGGTGTTCGTCTAGGAAATCGAGTATTTACTATAATATTATTTATTTTCCTGTTGTGTACACTTGCACATCAGTATATTATGCGATAATACACCTTTTTGAAGGCCACAACTTGTTTTATTAAAACAATAAATATTGTAAATTTTATGATTTAATGCATAAAATTCGTGTATGAATCCACGAAAAAGAGGAATTATGTAAAAAAACTATCAATCTTAAGTCACATGATAAATAAACATGGTGTTCATTTAGAAAATAAATATAATGTGCATTTGTATGATGATTCATCGATAATATAAGATAATGATTTAAATGCCTTGACAATATAAGGTGATGAATTCAAGGAAAACTTGGTTACACTCATCGATAATATTAGATGATGATTCAAATGCCTTGACAATATCACGCAAATAAGTTGTATACATATTTAGATCCTAAAACATATAAACAAAATGACAACTTATTAGATTGCTTTAAGAACACCCTCTGGATTATTGACGGACGGTCCAGCGGAAGGCCATGTACTTTGATCCTAAACAAACTGAGGAAAATACTTCTCTACAAACAACTCCTTGAATCTTTCCAAAGTAATAACATATGTTCCTTAGAATGTCTTAACAGTTTCCCATACGTAGGTGGCTTCATTCTTCAAATACTAACTTGCAAACTCAACTTTCTGATCCGCCATCACCTTGACTAAAGCAAATGACTTCTCTATCTCCTTTAACCAAACTCTCGCTTCAATCGGATCTAAAGAACCTTTGAATTCCGGTGGATTCACTTCCTAAAAAGTCTTAAAAGTTACCTAAGGATTGTGATGTCTCTGCTGCTGTTGAGTCAAATTGATTGTTTGTTGAGCCAAGATCTGGAGAATCTGGGCTATAGTTGGGTCTATGGGACCTGGATTAGTATTTTGGTTATTGTAGATCGGCTATTTATTATGGGAGGCATTTTCTGTAAAGAATTAAAATACTTATTATCCTGTAAATCAAATCTTTCTTTTATGAAAAGTTTTTGTAAAACAAAAATATCTCATTTTGAAAACATTTTCAGTGGTTAAACTAATTAAATTGCATGCTTCTTTACAGAATTTAAACAATTAAAGGGGATAGGGTACATGTTATCACAAGTGTTTATAACTGGTGCAGTAAATGAAGTAAAATAAAACAGGTACGGTAATGTAAATGATAATGCTGGGAAAGAGAAGGTACTGATATATATATATATATATATGTGTGTGTGAAAGTTTGGTAGTACAAGCGTGGAAAATGCTTCAGCAAAAGCAAAAGGGTACAACAAGCCTACACACTAATCAGCAAGTCTAGTCTATATATACAAGCCAAAAGTCTACCGATATACACTACACACTAATGTACATATAAAAGCTGTCACAACATCTCTGTCGACTAGCTCCAGAGAAACTCTGGTCCACCAAGCCTCGTAAGATCCTCTATAACCTCTCTGGCCCATCCTATAAGAGTACCTAGGCCTGCATACTCACAAGTAGGTCCATGCAATCTAGCCTCGGGTATCCTCTGGGTCACAAGAATCTTATCCCTAAGCTCTTTCGCACTTCTGTCAAAATTTATGGTCCTCACAATGTGTTGTAGCTCCTGAATTTGTGCCAACAAGGCCTCTCACTCAAAAAAGAGCCTCATACCGATAATATAGAACAGGGCGTGGAGTAAACTGGAAAGATGAACCCGTAACTGAATACCTAGTAGAGTCAGAACCAGCAGGTGGGGGTCCTCGGATAGGTGGCCTCATACCAGGGGGAAGAATAGCTTGCAATGGTATAGTCGACATAAAAGGAGGTAATATAGCTAACACTGGTGGAAGAGCAGGGCATGGATCAGATGATGGTCCTCCAACTGAAGGCTCAGAATGATCACATGGTACTGGAATGATAGAATCTGCCATCGCTGCTATCTGAAAATCACATCGCAAGATAAGAATCTCAAATCACTACACGAATCGTACTAACACATACTATATAGTCACACTCAACCTCTCGATGTTCTATTTTTCTATTTCTTACCTTTAATCCTAACCCTCTACTCATTCCCGAAGATCTAGGCTTGTGTCAGTGACTTATAGCATATAGCTCTTATACCAAACCTGTGACGCCCTCCAAACCCGGGTCAGAAGTTTGGGGTTCACAACATACACATACACACCATTTATAAACCTGTTTATGAAAATAATAATATGCAATGACCCAACTTATCATATTCCATGGATCACAACAGGTTAAATTATGCACACAAGCCACAACCACACTTATGTTACGAACGTACCAAAACCCATCTAGTTTAAATTACATCTGAATAGTAAACATTCTTACAACTTTCAGACTTAAACTATTACAAAACTCTTCATCTAGCTTATTCCGTCTCAACCTGGAATCCTAGCTCGCACACTTGACTGGGGATCCTCTTTACCAACGGGCTCCTTCTTAACTGGAAAATAACATAAACAGATTCGCAAGAGTGAGCTAACTAGCTCAGCAAGTCACAGTAACAATAATGAGATTAAATAATGATCAAATGAAATGATTTAGGGTATCAAGTTTCTTGTTAAGCAATGATTAGAATTGGATATTCAAATTTTATTTTAAAAACCAAGGTTAGGCTGCTGATCAGTCGCACTAACCCCGAGCAAGGCACACAGCTCTGCTTTATATATTGGATCCAAGGCATACATTGGCCTAATACGACTATGAATCTGGTCTAACCACGAATCTGGTCCACATGTATTAAAAAATCCAATTCTATAACAGTAACAGAATAAATAATGCAAATTAGTAAATAGAATCATAACAACATTTGTCTTAAAGCATAATGTGATTTACAATCACTAACAGGGTATAACAAGGTAAGTATAAAGATTAGCTATCAGCCGGTAACAAAATCAGATAACAGAAGAATCAAGGTCTCGTGGTTATAAGGATTAATCTTCTGATGTATAAGGTATGAAGGTTCGTATGTTAAAGAATTCTAGTTCAGTGATCAGTGTAAAGTTTTTATGAATTCGTGGAGTAGTATCGTATATCTGTAGTTTGTATCTGGTATTCAACAATTAATAGTTTACAAAGAATAAGGCTTACAGCCCAGAATCAATAACTGGAATCAGGGTATAGGGTTAAATACTTCACATCACTTGTAATATAAAACAGAACTATTTCAAACACATATCAAGATAGTTTAGAAATCACTTGCCTTTTCTCAATCTGCTATGCTTCACTTGCTCCAGTTCACCGACTCCTAATCATTGACTATCTGCTTCCGCTTTCTATGCCTTACTTCCTCTTCTAGATATCACAAATATCTATCAATACTCATTCTCACTTTATTTTATATGTTATAAGCTTTTATCTACCCTTCGTTTTACCCAAATCCGACTTACGGATTGAAAGTTACGATAAAAATAGTTAAACAATACACACATAAGCATATCGTACATCAATCGGATCACATATAGCACATAGCACGTAAGATATTCGATAAAAATAATTTTCAAAGAAGATTTGAGGTTAAAATGATTTTCAACGTATTTAATATGGATTTTTAAACATTTTTCGGAATTAAAATGGGTCGATAAATTATTTATAAGCAATTAACAGTGTTCGAATACCCGAATCTTACTTTAAAATAATTTTTTAATAATTATCGAGTCTTTAAAATAATTTAAAATAATATTTTAAAGCTTGAAACTATTTTTCGGAATTTTTAAATCAAAAAAAATAATTAAATCTAATTAAATAATCAATTAATATTATTTAATAATCAATTAAATTAATTAATATTTAAATTAATTGACTGAATAAATAATTAATTATCAATTAAAATTACTTAATTAAATAATTTGGATTTATTTTTAAATTAAAAAATAATTTTCAGAATAAAAAATATTGATTTTTGGATTTTTAAAAAATTAAAATTGATTTTCTAAAATTAAAATAAAAAAGAAATGCAATTTTTGAAGATAATTAAAACAGAAATCCAGTTTTTGCAAATTTTTAAACTAAAATACTAATTTTGTAAGTGAGGGAAAGTTCAGGGGCCAAACTCTAGTTTGCCACCCTGTCGTCTTTCCCGACGACCACCGCCGGCCGGACTCCATCGCCGCCGCCATGGAGCTTTTTTGGGAGGCCTTAAAACACTCCAAAATTACACGAAATTAATAGTGGATGATCCCAGAACTTCCAGGAACCTTAATCTGTGATCAAATTAATCAAACAACTAGCAAATCGACCGGAAAACTCAACTGAAATTTCTGCCGCCGCCAAGCCCGATTTTCCGATGAACGCCTACCAGTTACCCTCTGTTCAAGCTACTAGTACCAATCGATTCATTTTTCAACAATCTATTCATTGGTACAATCAATTTAAGCTAATAACCCTTGAATAAAAAACGCCTAAATTCAAATTAAGAACAATCATACTGCACTCAAACCCTAATTTCACTATTTCGAAAATCAAACCCAATTTTCTATATGTGATTGAACTCCAAATTCAACATATGATATACCAAAATGATCAGAATCAAATTATCTACAACATACAATCATCAAATCATACAAACAACATCAACATCAAAAATTCATAATTAATCCCAAAATAATTCGAATTTAAATAAAATTATAGAAAATTACCAGTTGATTATGCAGTAGTATAGATAATAGAATCTGATAGTACTCTTCAATACATTTGTTTTGGTTACTTGAACTCCAAAATCGGATATCGATAACACCTTCAAATCTCAGTTTGATTCTCAAGAACACTATGAATTTAGGGTTTTTCTCTGAAAATTTATATATTTTACTGTTTGCAAATGATTATTTGTACAAAATAAATTAAGGTAAGGGCTATTTATATTTACGAAATATTGGTACCCCGCTGAATCATATCGATATAAAATAGAATACCTAAATGAAAACAGATCCAATTCAGTACCGGTTTTGAGATAATTATCAAAACTAAACTTTTTGTAAATACGGTCTTGGTCTCAGCAGATTGGTTACACGAACTACGAGAAGATAATATAATAGTTTAATCAAAATATTTCGTTTCTCGAAAATACGGGTTTTATCGGTTTACCAAAATGAATATTGTATCGAAAATTTTGTGCGGGGCCTGCACAGGTAAAACCGTACTCTTGATTGAAAAAGTCAAAATATGGAAAATGCTCGGAATATTATAATTAGGTTAGAAAGGAGTTTCCCGAGACTTTTGGGTTGTAAAAACATATAAATGATTGAAGTCGGTTGATTCCCGATTATACAAAATAGTTTATAAATACTCGGAAAAATAATTTATTAAATCCATAAATCCTTTATAAAATCATATAACAACATAAAAATTAATAGAAAAATATCACAATTATCTATACTTTATTTTGAACATATAAAAATTAGAATACTCAAATTTTATCAAATTTAAACATCCAAACATATCACCAAAATTCATATAATAAACACATAATATTTATTTATTGATAAAAATAATTACACGATATATCCCGGATATTACAATTATCGAAGATTTGTTAAGGATTTTTCAAGGATCGCAACCCCGTTGACGAAGGTAACCAAAAAGAATGAAAAGTTTATTTGGAACCAGAAATGTGAAGAAAGTTTTCAAGAATTAAAGAAGAGATTGACGACAACTTCGGTGTTAGCATTGCTAGACGAGACAGGAAATTTTGTAATCTAAAGTGATGCTTCTTTAAAAGGTCTGGGCTGTCCGTTGATGCAACATGATAAAGTTATTTCTTGTGCATCGAGACATCTAAAACCTTATGAGTAGAAGTATCCAGTACATGATTTAAAGTTAGCAGTACTTTCATGGAATCATTTCTAGTACTTTAGACAACATCTTCATTGTTACTACAATCTTGAATACTTCGTTCACTCATTCTTCACCGGCGCTTGAACATATAAATGAACTCCTGTCACTGAGTATAACTTCAAGACTGAAACTGTCTTCTTTAACCTCTGTCTATACCATGTCTTCAATGTTTCATATTCCTATGCTTCAAACACTGTCTATCTTCAATCAATTCCAATTCCTGAAATCTTCTAGTAGCACTTATACACTGAATATTCATCATTTCTGAAACCTTGAAAGTCTTTAACCTCTATTCTCCCTTGAGGCATGAACATATTAATGAGATTCTTTCAGTGACCTGTAAATAGACTTCAAGATTTCTTGTAATCTTTTGATTTTTTGTATTTTCCTTGTCTTCATTTCTTCCTGATTTCTTCCGTAGACGTAGTATTATTAACCTGCCATGTTCTAGTGTTGTTCTCGTGTTGAGTTAACACGTAACTGTTCATATAACTACGCAGTCTCACCAACATTTATTTCTTCCCTCAACTTATTTTCACTACTAACCACTTTTGCAATTTTCTCTCCAAACTTCATGTCCAAAAATAGGGCCTTCGCACTAGCAAGGGATCGATCATGAGCAGCCTCTACCAGTTTCAACTTATCCCACTCCGCTACGGCCGTCTCCGGATTCTGATTTCCCACCATATCAAAAAAAATCTTCTTTTTAGGGGAATTATTGGATGGGGCATCTTCTAATGAAGGTTTTAACCTCTTCATAGATCGAGACCAGAGCTCACATGAGGGTCTCACTACACCATATATGGCCATTCCCAACACTTTTTTTGGTGTTACAAGCAAAAATATTACTTTACATCCCCCAAAATCTAAGCTAACAAAAAAAAATTAACGTTGTAGTAGTGACTAAAAAGTGTTACCATAGACAGGAGAAAATTTCTATTGTAACATTAAAAAATATGTTAGCATTGATATCAAAAATGTGTTACCATAGAACTGAAATTTTAGGCCGTTCTTTTTTCCCCTTTGGACAATATTTAGGTGGTTCTTTTTTGGACCAAATTTTTGGGCGGCACAAAACAAACTAATACCCCACTCATTTATTTTCTCCTTAATATCAAAAACACATCTCAAAAGCAGACACATAAACACTATCGTCACACTCTTACACACACAAACAGTTGGGTTCAGAGCTATTGTAGAAGATGAATTAGAGTTCAGAGCTAATAAGAGTCTTCTCAGTTGGGCTATAGTTGTTAGGTTTGAGATGGGCTTGAAGTGAACTAGTGTTCGAAAGTTGGGGCTTTTCTTAGTCGGGTTTAGGGTTTGAGCAATTGGGGCTTTCTTTTCAATCGATCTTTTCTCAGTCGGGTTTAAGGATTTGAGTAATTGGGGTTTTCAATCCTATTGAATCGTCGAATGTTTCTCGTTCTGTTGTGGGTTCCTCTCTCTCTCTCTCTCTCGCTCCATCTCTCCCTCTCTCCCTCCCCTCTCTAATTTCCATGGCTCTTACTGAAGCTGTTGCTTTCCAAATTGAAATGGCCACAAAATCAAGAGTTAATGTTGTTAGGACTGACATTTGGGGGAATGTGGTTCCTAAACATATTGTTTCCGACACTTTAAAGCTCTAGTCTTTTCATGGTTTGTTGTTTTCTTGATTTATCTAACTTTCCAAAGTTTGTATTTATTTGCTATAATTGTTTGAATTTATATCTATTATTGTGTTTAATGCATGATTTTTGTGATGTAATTATTTTTTAATATGATTATAAGAATACCCTGTTGAAATATTATGTTGATTTATAGAAGAAGTTAGAATGTGGGTTTTTGAGGATGTTTTGTCTTGTGGCCAGAAACTCTCTCAAGTTAATGTAAAATACGTGAATTTATTTATTTATTTATCAGAAATTAGATAATAATTCGTTTAGATAAATATTTTTAAATTAGAATATTCCGGAAATCTTTTTGTGCAAGTTATTTGAGTTGAAAAAAAGATTTGTTATTTGTGGAAATAAGTGTAGGAATAATTTAAAAAATCAAAAACTTTTTAGTTTAGGTAATTGTGTGTGTCAAATATTTACTAATGTCATTTGATTTTACAATGGTTCCATGCTAGGTTCCATTTAGGTTGATTAAATTAATATTATCTTGTCAGGAGTTTTAATTTTCTATAAATGATTTGATTGTGTTAGTTACATGCATGTCACGTTGGTTCCATTAGAATTTATAATACAAAATCTATGTTATTTATTTTATGCGATTAAGTGGCCTCTCGTGTGATTTGAATGTATAAATTTGATTCGTGTTTTGTTGATTAAAATTATAGGATTTGGCTGTGTATTAACTTTCGGCCGATGTCGATTTTGAGGTAAGTACTTTTTGGCTTACTTTTATTTTCGGAAAAGTTTTGATACTCTGATTTTCGAATTTCGTATAAGATATAAAAATTCTGTTTCGAACTGTATAAGAAATAAGAAACAAGAATCTTTTGAAACCCAGTCTCTACATTTTTGAACATGTTCGTAATTTACGCTATAGTTTCGGAACTAGCCTTAGATACCCTTAGTAGGCGCACGAGTGTGCAACTTTAGATACCTAAAAAGGGCGCGTTATTATTGAACTTTAGATGCCGACCACTGGCAACGTGTGGTATAAAGAATAAGAATAAGAATTAGATGCCAGCTACTAGCAAAGTGTGGTCGTAGATCAAGACTGTGGTATTTATAAGAATTATCTTTTCGTTTTGTTTTACTCTGTTCTGATCTATTATAAAATATGCTCTGTTTTGTTTTAAATTCTGAATTTTAAAATATAAAACTTTGGGTTGGATTTATTTTAGAAAATGTTTTGCAAAATTATTATTGTTTTGGGAAAATCATTTTATTAAAACACCAATTGTTTTTCAGATAAATAGTTTGTCAATTTATACTTGCTGAGCTTTGTAGCTCACCCCTTTTAATATTTCAGGTTTGGAATTTTGGAGCATATTAAGAATAAGGAATGTGAACTATGTGGAGGTTTGTGCTGCTTAGCTTTGTGCTATAAAGACTTTCGTATTTAAAGAATAAATTTGAATTATTAGTTAGACATTCATTATCGAATTTTATGGAGCCGCGCGTCTCTATTTTTATGATTTTGATTTAATAAGTTTAACCGTTGCTTTGACTCTTTTGGTTATTTTTGAATTATCAAAATAAGAATTTATTTTTATTTTAGTTTCGATTTAGAATTAATAGTTCGGAAGTGCGGGTTGTTACAGTTATCAACCAAACCAATGTAATCCAACTTCCCGACTTCAGTTTTTTGATACTCTTACTGCTACATGTATGATGATTGATGTGTCTGCGTATTAAAATTTCGAACATTTTATTTAATAGGAAAATGTTAGGTATCATCCTGGTATGAAGTTTGGCCAAAATGTTGTTGCAGTTCCAGACCTTGAAAATGCAGGTACTGATTTAGTACTACTATTGAAATATATCTTTAATTGATGAACGTATATGTTAAAGTAGATAATAAGACTATTGGTAAACTAGATTTGGGGTTATTATGAGTGAGAGATGTAACCATGTTAGTATTTGTAACCCTGCATTAGTTTATAGAAGGCATATGCAGAAGGCTTGTCGGAAAGATAAGTCAAAATTCCCAAGGAATTTCCCTCATCAAAGGGATGGAGGTTCAGCGGGAAAGTCTATGTATTATCTCTAACCTTATCGACGAACAGCTCAGGATTAACTGTTATGTGTTTATGGGGGCACTACAAGAAAAACGGCTAAATACAACCGGTTTAAAACCCGTCGCATTTAACTAAATTCGACCGCGGGCAATCAAATTTAGTTAAATATAACCAGTTTTTTGACCGGTCGTACATATAGGAGTGATATTTAGTAGTCAGTTGTATTTATACTAAATTTGACCGATTAAATTCTACCCGTTAAATACGACCGGTCAAATTCGACCGGGGTCAATCGATTTTGATTTTTCATTAAAAATTTGAAAATCCCACCAAAATAATTAACTTTTCTTAAAAAAATTAAAAAGTCCGCCTAATAACTAAATTTAACCACAAATGGTTAAAATTAATTATTCTTTGTTCGACCGCAATCGGTTGAATTAATAAAAATAATTTTAAAAAATAAAATATTTAACCAGCTAATTTAATTAATACAAACATAATCTTTAAAACTTTTATTAAAAAGATTGATCCAAACAGTTTTTAGAATTAAAAATCAGTTTTAGAGATCAAACGGCGGTCCTAACCAAGAACTTGTTCAGAAAACTAAGAACCGAGATTCCGATCACTTTGTTGAGGTCATTTTCACTATTTTTCATTATGTTTCAATTAAACAACAGCAACTCAGCAACAATCGGTTTGAAACAACAAACTCAAATCCCAACCTTAATTAAAAACATCAACAAACAATAACACCAACCTCGAATCCGACTAATTTCAAACAAAACTAGATGATAACTCCCGCAAAACTCGATTTTTACTCAAATCTTAACTAAAATCAACACACAACCATTCAAGAACCCTAAAATTAACAACAAAGTCAAGAAAATCAAAACCCCCAATTTGATTCAAGAACCCCAAAATAAAATTGCAACAAAAACTTACAACTAAATATATGATACGACTCAAAATTGGACGATCTTTTCACATACATAATCAAAGACATTGAAAAATTACTCAAATCCAACCATGGTTCAATCGAAATTTTAAAAACAAAATACCCAAGAATGTGATTTGATTGTGTACACAAATATACGTAAAAAGAAAATTGTCAAGAAATAAAAAGAAAAAGAAATTGTATCTTGTGTTTGGGCTTGTTCGGAAAAGAAATAAGCGAAGGAGAGAAGGTGTGCGGCGGCTGGAGGGATGGTTCGGGATGGGGGTAGTTAATAAACAGGGGGAAGGGTTGGTTTAATACCTAGTAAGTAGTAACTAGTATTTGTTTTTTTTAAATAACTTTTTTTGCTACTATATTATTAACCTTAGGATCATAATTTTAGAGACTAAATTTGGTACGTCAGATGAAATTCACGCGGATTGCTGAAATGTCACTAAATTTTGACTGCCTGTGGTTGTATTTAGGAGTTTCAATTTTTAAATTCAACTGGCTGATGCTAACTATTTATGCTATAAAAATTAAACTTCCTTATTTTCTCCAAAAAAAACCTATTTATAAATTTTAGGTCAAAAAATTATAATTAATTAATCATTTTCTTACAAAATATTAAAAAAATTATGAATTTATTATAATAACACGTTTCTTTAATTAAAAAAATGAAATTGTCGTTTTGGTTGATTAGTACCGTTAACTAGTGTTTAGTCCTAAATTGATATTTTAATTTTTTTTTAAATATTGTTTATTAATCCAACTGTATGAATATCAAATAAATATGTTAGATATATTTGAGATGTCATGTCTAATATGATTTGTGTTTAGTTTTCAGAACTTAACAATAGGACATATCAGGTTTTACTGAAATCAGGACTTACTAGAAGTCAGAACTTAATATCAGAACTTAAGATCATATCAGTACTTAAGTACGGGAATACTTTCAGTTAAGAAATGAAGCTGATTTATAGGAGAAGATCGAGACTAAAATAATAGAAGATATGTATGAAAAGAGTTAGAGGACTAGAAGACTTGTAGAAGATATCTGATTGATATATTTTAGGAGACAGAATTATATTCCATATCAATTAGAATATATCTTGTAAATTTGTACTATATAAACAGAGACTTAGGGTTTACACTATATGTATTATCATTATTGAGAATATTATACATTGTAACCTAGCAGCTCTTAGTGATATTTGTTCATCACTGAGAGAACAACAGTTTATATTATAACAGAGTTTATTGAATATACTTGATCTTTGTTACATACTAGTGTTAAATTGATTTGATTGTACAAATACTGTATTCAATCCCCTTCTACAGTGTTGTGTGACCTAACAATTGGTATCAGAGCTTTTCTGTTAACACACATACAGTAAAGATCCAAACAATCATGTCTGAAGAAACACAAACCCTAACTAAGCCCACCAAAACTCAAGAAACTCAAAACACCCAAACCCACAGTCGATATGAGACAATTAGGGTTCCCATACTGAGACCTTCTGAGTATCCCATATGGAAAGTGAAGATGGCTATGTTTCTGGAAACTACAGATCCAGAATACCTTGATAGGATTAATGAAGGACCATATAAGCCTACCAAGCTCTATGTTGCAGTTGCTGATCAACCAACAAAGTCCATACCAAAGGAGAAAAGTGATTACACGGCTGAAGACATCTCATCTATTGCCAAGGATGCAAGGGTAAGGAATTTGCTGCATAGTGCCATTGATAATGTTATGTCAAACAGGGTAATTAATTGCAAGACTACAAAGGAGATATAGGATACTTTGGAGACAAGATGACAGGGAACTGATGCAATCAAAAAGAACAGAAGAACTATACTCACTCAAGAGTATGAGCACTTTGACTCAAAAACTGATAAGTCATTAGCTGACTTATATGACAGGTTTGTCAACCTCTTCAATGATCTGTCACTAGTGGACAAGGAATATGATCTTGAAGATTCAAATCTAAAATTCCTTTTAGCTCTTCCTGAAAATTGGGATTTAAAGTCTACTACAATAAGAGATAACTATGACCTTACTGAAACTACTCTTGATGAAATTTATGGTATGCTCAAGACTTATTAACTTGAGATGGATCAAAGGAGCAAGAGGCATGGAAGAAAGTCAAGGACAGTTGCTCTTAAAGCTGAGGGGGAATCTCCTAAAGTGGCTGCCTCAAAAAGGGGCAAAAGAAAGGCTCTCATCATAAAGTCTGATTCACAGCCATCATATTCTGATGATGATGATTCAGAGACTGAAAGTTTACCTGAAATGGATGTTGATGCAGAGATGATGTAATTGTGTGCTCTTATGGTGAAGGGTATCACAAAGATAGCCTACAGGAAATTCAGAAAGGGCAAGAAGTTTTCCAGGAAAGTTGGAAGTTCTGATAAGAAAGGATTCAGAAAGTCTGAAGGCAAAGGAGGAAAGTCTGACAGAGGAGACAACTCAAATGTCAAATGCTACAATTGTGGTTAAAGAGGTCACATATATCCTGACTGCAAGAAAGGAAAAAGTAACAAAGGCAAGGCACTTATCACAAAGAAGAAAAGTTGGACAGACACTTCAGATTCTGAACAAGAGGTGAACTATGCCTTGATGGAAAATGCTGATAGCAGTACTGAAACTGCTGAATTGAAGGTACCTCAAACAACTTATGCTTTTCATACTGATGATATTACTGAGTTGAGATTATATCTTAAAACCATGTTCATTAGTTATAGAGATCAGACTTTAACATGTGAAAGATTAACATCTGAAAATCTTGCTTTTAAAAAGAGAAATGACTAATTAGAAAAGGAGTTAGTTTTTCTTCATCAAACTAAGAAAGAAAGATATGATGCTTTGTATGTTAGATGTGAAGTGTTAAAATTGAACGAATCTCTAAAATCTGACTTAGAAAAGAAAGAGAGATTATCAGAACTTGGACTAACTCTGGCAGAACAACTCAGAATTTACTAAGTAGTGGAAACTGGAAAGAGGGCTTAGGTTATGGAGATGATAAAAGTGAGAAAGGAACTGTGAAAATTAAGCCAATTGTTGTTAAACAGACTACTAAGCCAAAGGTAAATCCTGTTAAGTTTGTAGCAAAAAATGTAAAGTCTGATTCTGAAAAGATGAAAGAATCTAGGACAGAATTCAAAGAAAAGTTAACTTCTGACAGATTAAAACAGGATAAACCAGCTGAAGTAAACATAGGCTTAATGACAAAGAAGCAGCTTAAACATAAGCTGAAAGAGATTAGAAATGTGAACAAGGTAAAGGAGGCTAGGAAAAATAGGAATGGAAAGGAAGGTGTGAATAAAAGTAATATCAATCTTGGGAATGTCATCATTAAAGAAGTAGCTCTGGTCTCAGGACTTAAACACAATCTGCTAAGTGTTAGTCAAATCTGTGACAGAGGTTATCATGTGGATTTCTTTGAAGAACACTGTGAAGTTGTAAGCAAATCTACAGGCCAAGTTGTTCTGAAAGGATACAGGCATGGTAACATTTATGAAGCCAAGCTTTCAACAATTACTGATGGTTCTGTAATTTGTCTGTTGAGTAGAGCATCAATTGAAGAAAGCTAAAATTGGCACAAGAAACTCTCTCATTTAAATTTCAACAATATAAATGAATTAGTCAAGAAAGATCTTATGAGAGGACTGCCAAAATCAGTATTTGCTCCTGATGGCCTTTGTGATTCATGTCAAAAGGCAAAACAAAGAAAATCTTCATTCAAGAGCAAAACTGAATCTTCAATTCTTGAGCATTATCACCTACTACATGTTGATCTATTTGGTCCAGTCAATGTCATGTCTATTGCAAAGAATAAATATGATATGGTTATAGTGGATGAGTTCACAAGGTACACTTGGGTGTATTTCTTGCACAAGAAGAATGAGACTGCATCTACTCTAATTGATCATGTCAAACAGCTGGATAAATTGGTCAAAGATTCTGTCAAAATTATAAGAAGTGATAATGGCACTGATTTCAAGAATTCAATTATGGAAGAGTTCTGCAAAGAGCATGGAATTAAACAGGAATTTTCTGCACCTGGAACTCCACAGAAAAATGGAGTTGTAGAAAGAAAGAACATGACTCTCATTGAAGCTATACGAACTATGCTTGATGAAGCAAAGCTACCAACCTACTTTTGGGCTGAAGCTGTGCAGACTGCTTGTTTTACACAGAATGCTACACTCATAAATAAGCATGGAAAATACCATATGAGATGGTGAAGAAAAAGAATCCAAATCTGAAATACTTTCATGTATTTGGTTGCAAGTGTTTTGTTCTTAAGACTCATCCTGAACAGCTGTCAAATTTGATTTAAAAGCTGATGAAGGAATTTTTGTGGGATATCCACTTTCCACAAAAGCCTTCAGAGTCTATAATTTAAGAACAAGGATTGTCATGGAATCTATCAATGTATCTTTTGATGATAAGAAGATTACTGGACTTGAAGATTTCAATGATCATGATCAGCTGAGATTTGAAAATGAAGATTTAAATTCTGATTCTGTAAATTCTGATGACTTAAATCCTGATCCTGTAAGTTCTGACGGGTTAAGTTATGATGTCATGAAACTGTGGTAACTACTCCAAGGGAAAATGCACCTGTCTAGGGGAGCAAGCTGAAGATCCTACCACAACTCAAGACTCTCAAGAAGCATCAGAACCTCACTGGCTCTTGAAGTTCTGATTCATCAAGTTCTGATGAGCCAAATTCTGATAATTCTGGAAACTCTGATTCTTAAATCCTGAAGGATCCAACTCAAATTCTGAAGTCTCGGAGAACATAACTACAGGGGGAGCATCAGAAAATGTTGATGGAGACAGATTCTTTGGATGAAGAATCAGTTACTGGATAATGGGTTATAATTTTCTAAAATACCTATGTATTGTGATAATCAAAGTGCTATTGCTATGACAGGTAATCCAGTTCAACACTCAATGACAAAACACATCAGCATTAGGTACCATTTCATAAGGGAACATGTGATGGAAGGTATAGTGGAATTGCATTTTGTTCCAACAGATCAACAACTAGCAGATATCTTCATAAAACCACTATGTGAAGCTACTTTTACAAGACTGGTAACTGAACATGGAATGGTTTCAGGTTCTTTCTCTAAATCTGCGTAGTTTTTGTTCTCATGCATCAGACTTTATGATCAGTGTTTACAAATTATCTTATCTTCATGTAATCTGTGCTAAAATTGTAATACATTAAATACTGATTGTTATCTGATGTGGATCTATATACTCTGATAGTGTTTTGAATGTTTTGTGACTATTCAATCCAATGAGGATTACTGTGCTAGATGCTGACCTAGTAGTCTTTAACATACTAGAAATCCCATGTTTGAATTAGTTGTTTATGTGGAAATTCATTAACACAAGAAAATTATGATGTTGAGCTTAGTCAAATTTACTTTGTGTATCTTATTACTAAGTCACAAACTAGATTCTTGCTTATTATCTGTCAAATTCTGATGTCAGTAAATCTTAAGGATGAACCACATGCTTGATAAGCCTCACTTACCTAAAGAAAAGAAAAGAAAATTGAAGTCAGGTACTCCTTTGAGATCTAGAGTAAATATATGGAAGGAAAAACCCAAGTGCATTGCTGGTATTAAGTAATATGCATTAGAAAAGCAAATAAATTTTTCTTGGTGACTTTTCACATTCTCTGATTACTGGAGAAATACTTTGATAATATCATAAATTCTGATAGCAGTTGTGACTCACTTACACTGAGAAGCCACTGTAAAAAGGAATTTCAAAAGATACATAAAATGAGCACAAACAGTTGAGGTGTATTCTTGCATAAATTTATTCTATAGTAGACTTTATTATTAATGACAGGTTTTAAGCACTTTTCTTAGTTATGCCTTATTTGTAAGATGTACTGAAGTTTATCAGACTTTAATCTTTATCTGAAAATTTGCTAATGCACACACTATCACTTCATATGAATGATGAAAATTACTATGGTGATTAGGTTGTTTTAGACAAACAGTTAAGTGTCATATGCATAAATTCTGAGGACAAGTTCTGATGTTTTAACTCTGAAGAAACAAGTCAGTATTTGTATAAAGAATCACAGAAACAGACATTCACTTTTTGAGTACAGAAGCCATGTTCTGATGACCGTAAAATCTGGTAATATTCAAGTTCTGATATTAAATCCTGATGCAAACTCTGATGCTTACGTGGTATTATTTATATACTTGACTTATTTGTGGTAAATACTGTAACGGTCATATTTTATCAAAATATAATTAGGTGAGATAAAAACAATCATAATCATTTAGTAAGTGGGAAGCGTGTTTTCCTTGAAACACTGCATGTGCACATTTATTATTGCTTATTACCCGTGCCCACTAATAATGTTTTGACTAATGATATGCTGCCAGGTGTCTAAACTCTGTTCTGCTTCAATCATAACAGTTGTCAAATAGAGTGTATAAATATGGGAGTTAAAAGATATTATAATCTTTTACCTACTTTTTTTTCTCTAATCTCTCTTATTCTCTCTCTCACTAATATTCTCTGAAGCTATTTTCTTACAGGCCTTTTAATAAACACCTTGTGTACACTCTATTTTCTCACTTTTTTTTCACAAAAATGGCACCAAAAGACATCATTTTCAATGGAGCCAAGTTTGTTCCTAACAACTACTTGGCTATATTGAGCAAGGGTGAAGCCCCATTAGAACTTCACTTCATCCAAGATTTCCTTGCTAACAGTGAGTTTGGGTATGCTTTGACCCAACCAGAAGCAATCTCAGGAACTCAAGTGCTGGAGTTTTGGAGGAGTGGTGTGTATGATGATGGTGGAGAAAATGGGTCCCCTAGTATTATTTTCACAACAGGGGAGGATGAACATGTGGTGACTGTGGCTACAGTTCGCCAAGCACTATAATTGCCAGAAAACTACATTTATTCAACAGTTGAGGAGCCAGCTCTTCAATAGCTAATGGTCAATCTGGGCTATGAGAAAAGTTTGTCAAAGCTTGGGAAGTTGAAGAGACCCTACATCAGGAGGGAATAGAGTTTCTTCTTTGACTGCATCACCAGAACTTTTGCAAACAAATGTCCAAACTTTGACGTAATTCCTATCCTAAGTCAGCAAATTGGGTATGCTCTGATTACTCAATCTCATTTTGATTATGCTACTGTTGTACTACGATTCATAGGGGATAGGATGACAGAAGATAGAAATACTGTATATTTTACTAGATTCTATCAACTTATTTACAACTTTTGTTGCTCTGATGCACCCTAATTAGCAAGTGAGTTGATTTCACCATTTAAACTTGCTAAGAGAGCATTTACTGACTTATTATCTACTGATAATAAGAAAACTGTTCTTAGACCCCTCTAAATTCCATAATCAGTCAAACAGTTTCTAGTAAACTCTGACCTAACCACATACACTGCTAAATATCCTGATGTCCAACCATCCCAACCTCCATCAGCACCTCCAACCACTACACAACCAACCACCTCTCAACCACAACCAACTCAAACTACCACAGAATACACTTCCAACCAGCTCAATCCCAACAACAATAACCATCAACACCTACCATCAGACCTTCATCCTCTAGGCCCAAAAGAGCAAAGTCTGTTCTTAAATCTCCACCAAGGAGAAGAAGGATGATTATCAGGGATGAATATGATAATGAAGATGAGCAAGTACAGGTTCATGCATCAGAACCTGTGACTATTGAAGCTGAAAAAGTCAATTTTCAGAAAGAAATAACAGCTGAAAAGGAAACTCATCAGATAAATGCTGAAGCTGAAAGTTCTGATACTTTGAAGAGAAAGAGAACTGTAAGTTCCGATGCTGCTAAGGCAACTCTTACACCATCTAGGAGATCTAAGAAACAGAGAGCAGGAAGGCACATGGCTCAACCTTAATCTGAGGATACTACTGAAGCTGGGGAAGGGGATCAGGAATCTCTGACCTTAAAGCTAATTGTGATTGAATCTTTGCCACCGCCTACTCAGGCTAAAGACACTGTTCAGGATACAGTGATCACACCTCCTGTCTCTCCAATTTATGAAAATGTAATAGTTGAAGATTCAGGATTAAGTCCTGAAATTGACATCCACAAGCTGATCATTCCAACTGTGTTATATCTTGAAGCTCCAACCACAGCAGCTCAGCCATCTACAGTCAATTCTCCTATTCTACAGGCTGAGATACCAACAACTCCTATTCTGGAGATAAATTCTGTTGATCAGAATTTAGATGAAGTTGTTCCAGAATCTCCAGTTGCCTCACATACTCTTGTACTGTCAGAGGATAATGAGTCTTCTTCCAGTTCTGAAGACAGTGTTTCAGTACATACTTCAGCTCCTATTCTTGGAAAGGAGGCATTGATCCAAAAATTTGTTGAACATGATGCACCTATTCCTTGGAAAGATACTCACAGAGGTGTGGAGTGGACCAAGAAGTGGAATGAAACTAATTTTATTCCAAGCTCTAAAGTTCTGACAGGGCATATTGTTAAAGCTGATGAGCTGATGACAAATTCTGATTTCAAGACTCAACTCAAAGTCACAGCTCTAAGTGTCAAGACTCTTTAAGGTCAACACTCTACAACTCATGAAAAGGTTGACAAACTTCTTGAAAAGGCTGAAAAGCTGGATATGGAGACCAAGCTTGATAAAAAGAGGTTTATCAGACCTATTTCTGAGAAAGTTGAAGCCATTGAGAAGATTCAAGAATAGCAACATGCCCAAATCACTGAGGTCCTGCAGAATCAAGCTTCTCAAAAAGCTCAATTGGATGAAATCCAATCTTCAGTTGAACTTCTTCTCTCTCTCCTACTACCTGATGATGCCAAAAAGGGGGAGAAGGTAAGTAAGTCCAAATGCTCAATCATTCAGATACTGAAGAAGAAGGATGACAAAGGTGATGACCAGGGAAACTCTGATAAGAGTAGAGGTCAAGGTCAAGGGCAGAGCAGCAAGGTTTCTTCTAGGAAACTAATTACTGAAGTAAGAAAATTTTCTACTCAAAAGAAGACAAGTTCTGAAGCTGCTCAAACTCAAAATCTAATAGCAAGTACTGATATTCAAATTTTGATATCAAGTTCTGATGTTCTGATTCAAGGAGGAAGTAAAGACTCTCAGAAGTTTTTGCAAACTCTGAAGCTCAAGGGAAAGCAGACTACTGTCTACTACAAAGATCCCAAGATTCAGACACTTGATGAAGAGATTGCTAAAAATTATTTCTGAAGCATAATCATGTAATAGATTTAGAAAATCTCAAGGAAGAATAAGCTAGATTTAAAGCTGAGAAGACAAATCTAAAGTCAAAAGCTTCTGTAGCAAAGAAACCTCCAAGGCCTAAGGTAAAAGGCATTGTGATCAAGGAGAAATCTAATACTGAGGCATCAAAGCCCAAAACTAGATCACAGACTGAGATTGATCCCAATGACAAAGGGATGGGAAAAGTTGATGAACCAACAAAGCCATAGGAGATGAAAATTCCTCAAATCCTGATAAAACCTGTGTGCAAACTGGTTCAAGTTCATGATGATACTCTTGTTGAAGATGAAAATGTTCAAACTCCGAAAAGAAGGAAGATAACTGAAGAATCCAAGACAACCTCTAACAGAGCTCAAGTTGTTCAGAGTGAAGAACAGCAAAAAACAACAAGTTCTGATAAAGTCATCAAGACATCAACCTCTGACAGTGCTCAAGTTGATTTAGACAAGATGAAAGTAGCTGACAAAAAGAAACTTCTATGGAAAAATGTCAAACCATAAGATCCAAAGAAAAGCCAATTATTGTCTGATTTCATGACTATTGGGTTAAATGCTAGAGAACCAAGAGACAGAGCAGGGCTAGGTTCTGATGAAGCTAAGATCAAGACAGAAGTTGAAGTTGCTACTAGAGATCCATTTTTGTTAACTGACAAACCTCTTGAAGATGTTACACGGAAACACCTTAATAAGGTTATCTCTGTTCAAGTGGTACTGGATGCTCATGACAAGCATAATGTCAAAGAAAATCTGATTCTATTTCTTGAAGATGGAAGGACATATCAAATGTCAGAATCAGATGTGTTGAACAAATAACTGAAAGAACTTCAATTCTTTCATTATCTTTTAGAGATAAAGTCTGATATTACCAAGAGATGGTCAAAGTTCATAATGAAGACCATAAGAGATAAAGCAAGAATTTCTGGTTTAAGGGTTATAGAATTTATTCCAAACATAGTTGAAGATGATGGAAGTGAAATTCCAATGAAGAAGGATTCTGCTAACCTTGAAGTGATACTGAAAGAGAAATGTCTATGCTACAATGAAGATTCTTCTCATCCAAGGGTAATAAGACTGGATGATGGTTTAGAAAGAAACCATATTTCTGCTCTAAGGACTACAATCTACCAGATTGGAAGTCAGGGTGAAGATTTGAAGCAAGTCAAGACTACAATGGCTCAAGTCCTGAGGATTAAAGAAGAAAAGCTGATATCAAACTTTGTCAAGAATCATTTTGGATTCAGATTGACTCAGTGAGATTGGTAAAAGCTACAAGGACTATAAGTTATTGTTAATTGTCTATTTAAACTCTTATTGTATTTGTACTTAAATGTTTTTGACATCATCAAATCTATTAACTTGTATATTTTGCATAATTTACAAGTTGGGGGAGATTGTTAGGTTTATTTGAGATGTCATGTCTAATATGATTTATATTTAGTTTTCAGAACTTAACAACAGGACATATCAGGACTTACTGAAATCAGGACTTACTGGAAGTTAGAACTTAATATCAGAACTTAAGGTCATATCAGTACTTAAGTGCGGGAAGACTTTCAGTTAATGAATGAAGCTGATTTACAGGAGAAGATCGAGACTAAAATAATAGAAGATATGCACGGAAAGAGTTAGAGGACTAGAAGACTTGTAGAAGATATCTGATTGATATATTTTAGGAGACAGAATTATATTCCATATCAATTAGAATATATCTTGTAACTGTGTACTATATGAACACAGACTTAGGGTTTACACTATATGTGTTATCATTATTGAGAAGATTATACATTGTAACCTACAAGCTCTTAGTGATATTTGTTCATCACTGAGAGAG
Source organism: Apium graveolens (assembly GCF_009905375.1). Classification (NCBI taxonomy): domain Eukaryota; kingdom Viridiplantae; phylum Streptophyta; class Magnoliopsida; order Apiales; family Apiaceae; genus Apium; species Apium graveolens. The sequence continues at coordinate 75,693,914 of NC_133656.1, forward strand.
AACAACAGTTCATATTGTAACAAAGTTTATTGAATATACTTGATCTTTGTTACATACTTGTGTTAAATCGATTTGATTGTATAAATACTGTATCCAACCCCCTTCTACAGTGTTGTGTGACCTAACAAAATATATCAGTAAGACAACCAAAGTTTTATATCAAAATAATTTTATTTGGTTTGCTATTTTTACAGTCAAGCATCAGTTTGACTGGGACCACTGACTAATATTTAGTCCTGAAGTGGTGTTTCGATTTTAAAAAAATATATATTTCATCAATCCAACCGTACGGATGTCAACACATTTATATATTAGTCATATGACAAAATTTTCAGAAAATAATAAATTCATTTGATTTGCTATTGTAACAGTCCACCACTTATTTGACTAGTACTTATTCCTAGTGTTTAGTCCCATGTCGATATTTGGATTTTTTAAACATTTTTATGAATGATCCAAAGATACGGATGTCAATACCTATATATTAGTTATATAACAAATATTTTAGAAAAAATAAGTTCATTTAATCTGCTATTTTAACAGTCAACCAGTTATTTGACTAGTACTTCTTACTAATGTTTAGTCCCATGTCGATGTTTCTATTTTTTTTAAAAAATATTTATGAAAGATCCAACCGTACGGATGTCAAGACATGTATATATTAGTGATACGATAAAAATTTCAGAAAATAATAAATTCATTTGATTTGCTATTTTAACAGTCAACCAGTGATTTGACTAGTACTTCTTACTACTGTTTAGTCCCATGTCGATGTTTTATTTTTTTTTAAAATATTTATGAGTGATCCAACCGTACAGATCTCAAGACCTGTATATATTAGTGATATGGTAAAATTTTCAGAAAAAAATAATTTCATTTAATTTGCTATTATAACAGTCCACTAGTTATTTGACTAGTACTTATTCCTAGTATTTAGTCCCATGTCGATGTTTTGATTTTTTTAAAACTATTTATGAATGATCCAACCGTATGGATGTCAATACCTCTATATATTAGTGATATGACAAAAAATTCAGAAAAATAATAAATTCATTCGGTTTACTATTTTTATTGTCAATCAGTGATTTGACTAGTACTTATTACTAGTGTTTAGTCCCATGTCGATGTTTCTATTTTTTAAAAAATATTTATGAATGATCCAACCGTACGGATGTCAAGAACTGTATATATTAGTGATATGACAAAAATTTCAGAAAATAAAAAATTCATTAGGTTTGCTATTTTAACAATCAACCAGTGATTTGACTAGTACTTATTACTAGTGTTTAGTCCCATGTCGATGTTTCAATTTTTTTAAAAATATTTATGAATGATCCAACCGTACAGATCTCAAGACTTGTATATATTAGCGATATAGTAAAATTTTCAGAAAAAAATAATTTCATTTAATTTGCTATTATAGCAGTCCACCAGTTATTTGACTAGTACTTATTCCTAGTATTTAGTCCCATGTCGATGTTTTGATTTTTTTAAAATATTTATGAATGATCCAACTGTACGGATGTCAATACCTGTATATATTAGTGATATGACAAAAATTTCAAAAAATAATAAATTCATTTGGTTTGTTTTTTAATAGTCAACCAGTGATTTTACTAGTACTTCTTACTAGTGTTTAGTCCTATGTTGATGTTTCGATTTTTTAAAAAATATTTATAAACGATCCAACCGTACAGATATCAATACCCGTATCCAGTTATTTGCTATCTTAGACAAATATTTAAATTTTAGAATATTATCAAATATAAACAATCAAAATTCTCCCATAATATATATTTTTTCGCCACTATAAATATTTGTACATGTGATAAATGTTATACTAGTAAATAAATATATAATTTTTTACTATATTTAATACTATTTAATTTTTTTAAGTATTTTTTTTGTTTTTTCGTTTACTAAATACAACCGCTTGCAATCACTTTAATTATTTCAACCAATTTCGATTGAATTTCTTTTTTGCCATTTCAGCAAATTCAAACAAAAAGAGCGGGAAAATATCCCGCCATTTGGTAAGGCTAAATTCGACTGCTAGCGGTTGAATTTAGGAACGCTAAAAAATTCAGTTGACGGGAAAACTCCCTCCATTTTTTGATGGAGTCAAATTCAACCTCACAAAAAATCCAGTCATATTTATAACTAAATTCAACTGCGTGCGGTTATATTTAGCCATGCCCAATGAAACAACCGTTATCAGTTGAATTTAGGTCGGTTGAATTTATGCAGTTGAATTTAGCCTTATTTTTTTTAGTGGGGCCAATATTGCTAATGAAGTAATGTGAACCGCATATTTTATTACAGATGTTCTGTTTGAGTATTTAGACGAAACTATTGAAAATGTAGATTAATTAACTATGGAATGTTGGCTATGCAAATTGCTATCGAGAAATTTAGAGAAACAAAAGTTGGGTATAGAGACAATAAAGAAATTGCGGAGAAATGAGTTCAGCTTTTCAACACTACTTACTTCATGGTCTCAGCTGAGTATAATAAACATGATTTTGTCTGTCAAAATTTTTATTTTTTTGGTCTAATATTTGTCAAACATATAATATATATATATATATAATATATAAGAACATAAAATGTTTTAAGTCCAATTTTAATCGATGTAGGACAAATAAAAGATAACAAAAGGATGCACACTATCATTGTAATATAATTATTAAAAATAGTGTAAATTATATAATTTAATATTTATAAATCTGGTTATAAAAGTATATATATATATGTAGGGTAAAGTTCTATGATGCCTCACAGTATCATAGCCGTGAATATTCTGAATCTTATATTTATACTAACAAAATTATAAATTTTATCTAATTTTGGTCAGAATATAAATTCATATAAAAAAGTTCCATATGTGACTTCTACAAGAGCATTTTTTCTTTTACGGGAGGGGCTTTTAAAAGATGAAACTCCCATTGTATAGTATTAATATAAGAAATCTCTGTTCTTGTTGTAATACTACACTTCTTTATTACTGACATGAAATAATAGGAGGAAATAAATATCTTGACTCAATTTTTCATATTTTAATGTTCAACTCTCTTTTCTAGTATAATATTAGTTAGTTAATTTAGTTATTAATTAATTAGTTTAGTTAGAAAAATCAAAACTCATTCTTATATTGTATGACCAAATTGTTTAATACTAATTGCGATTTATATATATTAATCAACTTTTCATATTTAAACGTCCAACTCTCTTTTCTAGTATAATATTAGTTAGTTAATTTAATTGTTAATTATTTAGTTTAGTTAGAAAAATTAAAACTCATTCTTATCTGCTATGACCAAATTGTCTAGTACTAATTGCGATTTATACAAACTTACAGAGTTTTTGAGAAACAAAATTTGGTAGCTACTACTATATTAATTATTTTACGATCGTGTACACTTCCACATCAGTATTTGGCGCAACCATATACCTTCTTAAAATCCGCAACTTGTTTTATTAAAACTACGAATATTATAAAATTAATAAGTTTAAGACATAAATTTATCTGCAAATTCATGTACGAATCCACGGAGACAGGGATATTTGAAAAGAAAATTGGCAATAATAAGTCACAGGATAAATAAACATGACGTGCATTTAAAAAATAAATATGGTGTGCATTTGTACGATAATTCATCGATAATATAAGATTATGATTCAAACGATATTATGAGACGATGATTTAGTGAAATTTTGATTGCACTCATCGATAATATGGATGATAATTCAGATGCCTTGACAATTTCAGTCAAATAAGTTATAGCAACTTTTAGATCCTAAAAAATAGATAAAAAAAAATGACAACTTAATAGATTTCCTTAAAGACACCCTCTGGATCATGGATACTAAAAAATATGGTATTATCTCGACATGACGGTCCTTATGTTGTGCTAGTTAAGGAACTGCAGTTTTTACGAATATATCAGCATCAAAAGAGATTATTTGCAGAAAATGCAAAATGTTACCTTAAGAAATTTGTACATAAAAATGCCTTCTACTTCGCATTTGACTGCATAATGTTACTAAAAAAATTTATAGTCAAAATATGTGTAACTTGTCTCGAGGAGCTCCTAAGATTATGAAATGCCTAGTTGGCCAATAAAGAGTTTTATTAGAAAAGTTGAGGCAACATTAACAATGTAATCAAGGTTATAATACGAAGACCTGAATCGGAGTTAGTCAGACCAGTTACATTAGGCGAAAACAGCTTGGGAAAGAAATTTGGGTATTATTTATAGAAGGATTGTTAAGTTGAGAAACTACTTGGATTGAACGTTTATATGTTAAAATACGAGAAGAGATGTGCGGGGTATACAGCTAAACAGCTCAGGGTTCAGGCGGAGTTCAAAGTTTAATTGTTAAACTAAATAAATTTATTTAGTGGACTTTAATATAATTTATTTAATAAATTTAAAATGATTTATCTTATAAACTTTAAATAAGTTTATTTTATAAATCTAAATTAGTTTATTTATATAAGTTATATTTAAGTTTATTTTATAAATTAATTTAATTACAATTTAAACTTAAAAAGAAAAACAAAAAAAAACAAAAAAAAAGAAAAGAGAAAAAGAAAAAGAAAACAAAACAAAAAGAAAATTAAAAGAAAAAAAAAGAAAAAAGAAAGGAAAATAAATAAACAAAAACCGCATGAATATAAGGGTATGACATGTAGACGGCACTCCAAGCAGTTTCTTAGTATAGTTTCTATTATCTTCATATTCATTTAAAATGTTCTCAGTGCTTCGTTCTTTCTTCTGTTACATTATATGGATATCTTACCTAGCTCTTATGCTCAGAAGGAAAAGGAAACACCAATGCCTTATAATTCTCTCAACTATACCAGGAGATTATCTATAACTTTTTGATCTTATAATTACCAATGCATGTTTAATTAGAAATTTCCCGGTAGATATCAAAGAATCTGCATTCATTCTTCAAAAAATAGGAACTTGTGCTTCATAGTTTGTTTTGGTTTCTTATTATTTCTTACAAAGTTAAAGTAATATTATACATATAGATATTCTTCCGAAGACAAGTATTTAATTTCCAAAAATTAAAAATTATAAAATGCCCTATGGTACTTACAAGAGAATGCATTCTTACAATCAAACTTATGGATTGCTTTAGCATCTAGCTATGTCGATTGATTTTTTTCAAGGCATCGACAAGGCTCTTCATGATCCTTTCCTCTCTACTAGCTATTTGATCTGTCTTTTCTTCATTCCTTCACCTCAAAATATTGAAATGACACCATCAGTAGGGTTAAACTAGACAATATGTATACAATAGAAGCTCAGCTCCTTCATTTCCAGTAGTAATAAAATACAGTCCAACTCTTTATCGCTATCCCCTTTTTGTTTAATTAAGGCACAACAAAGTAACTAAAATCACTTAATTTTGATTGAATAGTTCATCATTCTACTGCAAATAACCTTATACAAGATTAAACAGATGTACACACAATCAAACATATACAGTAAAACCTCTATAAATTAATATAGTTGGGACCGGAGAATTCTATTAATTTAGAGAGGTATTAATTAATCGATAAATTAATAATTATTAATTTATAGAGAATTTTCGGTAGCAAACAAAATTAACTTTTGATTAAATTTTTATTCACATAAATTTAAATAAAATGAATTGTACAATTTATATTTTATACTTAATTCAATTAATTCAATGTATATGAATTTAGAAAGTCAATGTAATGTACAATATATTAGATTCAAAGTCCATGTAGTGTATAAGTTAAATTCATTGTATTTTACATAGAAAATATTCAATGTATATTAGGAAAATTCAAAGTACATGAATTAATTTAATTCATTGTATTTTACATAGAAAGTATTCAATGTATGTGTAGTCATAAAATATATTATATATACTGTATATACTAGATTGGGGGAAAAATTATACAAACAAAACAATGGCTTCTCATCTAAAAGGTGTCACAAAATCAACAATGACGGATGAAGCAAGAAAAGCATTATGTGAATATAAAAGAGAAAATTCATCATGCACTCAAAAAGATCTCCAGTTGTGGCTCGAGAATAAGTTTCATCTAAAAGTTAGTCAAGGTATAATATCAAATACACTGAAAAGGTCAGCAGACTATCTTGCAGCTAATTACTTGGAGAAAAGAAAAGATATTAAGCGACATAAACCAGCAAAATATCCAGATATGGAGAAGGTTCTCTATGAATGGTTTCTCCAGTACCAAGATCGTGTTAATATGACAGGAGAGCTAATTTTAGAGAAGGCAAAAGAGACCATGAAAATTTTATACCCTCAACAAGATCAGGAGCACACTTTTTTTCAAGGTTGGCTTGAGAAATTCAAGTTAAGACATGGTATTAAGTCATTTCGTCGCTTTGGAGAAAGTGGTTCTGTTGATGTACAGGACATGGAGAAGAAACTGGAGTCCATAAGGGAAAAAATAAACCAGTTCCCTATGAAAGATGTTTTTAACATGGACGAAACTGGTTTGTTTTACAGGTTACAAGCTGATCACTCTCTTGCTACGAAACAACTTGAAGGAAGAAAACAAGACAAAGAAAGGCTCACGGTTGTTATATGTTGCAATGAAGATGGCTCTGAAAAAATTCCTTTATGGATTATTGGAAAGTATGCAAAGCCACGGTGCTTCAAGAATGTTAACATGGGCAGCTCGAATTGTCATTATCGTGCAAACAAAAGAGCTTGGATGACTAGTGTACTTTTTGATGAATACATTCGTTGGTTTGATAGCCAAATGCAAGGCAGAAGAATTTTGTTTGTGGTAGATAACTGTCCAGCACATCCAAAAAATATTGAAGGACTAAAAAATATTGAGTTGTACTTCTTGCCACCTAACATGACATCAAAAATCCAACCTTGTGATGCAGGAATTATAAGAGCTTTCAAGATGCACTATCGCAGGAGATTTTATCGTGGGTTATTAGAAGGTTATGAGTTGGGACAATCTGATCCAGGAAAGATTAATGTTTTGGATGCTATCAATTATGCAGTCGCGACGTGGACGACAAATATAAAACAAGAGTCAATAGCAAGGTGCTTTCAACATTGCAAAATTCGTTCCATAGATGAAGTTTCGAGCAATTTAAATGAACATACAACTCCGAAAGAATACATTCATGAACTTGAGGTGATGATTAAGGATCTAGGTTATCGTAATAAAATGGATGTTAATAACTTCTTAGATTATCCGGGTGAAAATGAATCATGTTCCGAGGTCCAGAGTATAGAAGAGATTGCAAACACCATCCTTGAAAATAGTGTTGAAGATGATCTTCAAGACGATACAACACCGTTGGAGCCGGTTACACGTAAAGAAGCACTTAAGGCATCAAAAATGCTTAATAACTTTTTGATGCAACATAAAAGCACCACACCCGAGCTTTTGGATGCAATAAGGAAGATTAGGGATGAGCTTCATGTTGATTTAAATTATATGAAAAAGCAAATTACAATTGAATCATATTTTACAAAGATGTAATAGCTATATTTTTATGAATATAAGGGAATTATTAATTTATAGTTTTATTGGGACCATATTTTTATACAGGGTTTTCAAAAAAATTATTATCTTATTATCTTATCGAAATTGATCATTTTTTGAACTGGCCCAAGTCGGGACCGGACAAAATTATTAATTTAGAGAGATTATTAATTAATCGAGTATTAATTTACACAGGTTTTACTGTATATACTTGTATATACAAGATTAAACAAAAACACAAAAACAAACATACATACACAACAAAAAGTAGATAGATCAAAAATTGGATGAAATTGATATTTGAAATTTGATTATCTTAATAAAAATGAAATATGGGATGCGATAGGCTTCCATAAAAATAAGAGAAAAAAAGAAGCATGTCAAATTTTCAAGAATAACTAGCTAGTCTGTTGCTGACACTTAAATTTTTATATTTAAGGGTGCACATATGTAGTCCATTTAAGATGTTATTATAAAAGATCGTTAATAAGGATTCAATCAAAATTGACACTCCAACAACATCCTAGTAATTCTTTGAATCCTTAAGATACTCTTTTGCTTCCTTCAAGATAAGGAACTCATGCTCATTCCTTATCTTATATTTATTAGTTAAATATTCATTTTCTCATTTTTCACACTTCTTTTCTCATATTTTTTTTCTCTCTCTATTTGAATTTAATATTACAATAATAATAAGGAACCAAAATAAGAATTATTATTGGAGTTGTCATACCTTTTAATAATTGAGAATTTTTTAAGAGTAAGTCCACCAGTGTTATTTGCTTCCTTTTAATATAAAAAAATTAACTTTTAGCAATTTAGCATATGGTATCGTGTTTCAACTCCAACTATGATCACTATTCTCATCCCTTAAAAATGTTATATAATAAAGTGAGAAGAAAGAGAGAGTAAAAAGTAAAAAGAAAAGAGAAATAATTCTTTTATTGTTAAAAGTGAAATAAGGAAGCACTACAATTCTTTTAAAATAAGGAATGAAGGTCATACTCATTAGTGATTTAGGATATTGTTACAGTGTAATTTTGTATAAAATTCCTTTTCATTAAAATTAAGAGCTTATTTAAGGAAATTCATGAACTTGCTAATTTATGTTATTTTTAAAAAACATAAGAAGACACTCTTGAAGTTACTCCCGGTAGGAGGGAGTTACAAGGACTTGCACAAACTTGAAATAAAAGGGTACACATGTAAAGCATTGAAAACTGAAAAGTTTAACATAAAAGCTGCTAACATACATTCCGGGCTCGAAAATCACAATAACTGTTTAGAGATTAGGAACATGCAGAAAAAAAAATAGTACTCTACTATATAATACAGGGCAGTCTATGCTAAGACTAAGAAGCAGACTGCTATGCTATGCCTGAGCTTCGAAAAATGCAAATCCAACAATCTTTTTGACTACTCAGTAAGTTTAGCTAGCCATGCATATGTAAAATACATAACTATTGCATGGTCTTAATAAAGTCACCTATTTGAAGAGCCAAGTGAAAGCAATGGACATATGTGATTCTCCAGCAAAAGGGCACAGTTTTTGTAAGATTGTGCTATCCGAAATTTCTTTTCATGATAAGCTGGTAAGGACTTCAAAAATTTCCAATAAATTTAACTAGTAATCATACATAAATCCATTGAAAAAAACTTGATATGTGTGTGTGTTTTTTTGTGCAGATGATTCCCAGAAAATATATAAGAAAATACGGGAAGTACCTCTGTGCTCGTGTTTACTTGAAGGCTCCTAGGGGTGGAGTTTGGCCTGTTGATTTGGTTGGATATGGCTGTGAGGTTTGGTTACAAAATGGTTGGCCCGAATTCGCAAGATTCTACACTTTATGTTTTGGGCATTTCCTAGTTTTTAAATACCAAGGAAATTCTTATTTCAATGTATTTGTATACGATAAAAGTGGGATCGAAATAGACTATCCATTAGTAAACACTGTTACAGACACGGATGAACAGGACAATCTTACTACCGGGCAATCGACCCAAGTGCAAGAAAGAATGATGAGTGACAACGATGAACTTAAGGCATGCAAGAAAACAAGAGATAATTCTGAATGCATAGAAGCTTATCACCTTGGCAATTGTTTGATGCGAATATTGCAGCACCAAAAAATTGCAAAAGTTTTTTCAAACAAAGCCCTTGATGCAACATCGGACGACAATATTGAACCTCTTGCCATGCCTACAAAAGCAGAGTTTAATCTTCATGATCCCCTGCACCAAGGTGAGTTGGACTTTGTTTATTGTATCATTGGTTGAAACTAAGCATAATTTCTGTGGTTTCTGCTCTAACATACATATGACAATACTTGCAGACAAGTTGAATAAGCGTGGTGCAGATAGCAATGAAAGGAATTCTACGACACTTGCATCTGCCAAAGCTTACAAATCTAACATCCCCTCTTTCGTTCTTAGTGTGGCTCCATCACATTTAAGTGTAAAAGGCCGAGTGGTAAATATATCTTGCTAAATCCGTACTCAAGTATATCAGCATCCTAGACATGCATTCAATGGTACAATGTAACTTTCATATGTTTTGATTACAATATGATGAAATAGTAATGCGCATGTGTGTGTTGGCAGGATATTAAGAAAGCTTTTGCAGTGAAGTACATGAGGAGCACAAAAAAATTCAAAGTTTGCCTTAACGTTAAAGAAAGAAGTTGGCCTGTTATGTGTACTGTTTGTGGGAACAGGTATAGGTTTTGTAAAGGTTGGTTGAAATTTGTTAAAGGCAATTCACTATCCGTAGGAGATGTTTGTGAATTTCAGCTGATAAATCAAGCTCAAATGTTGCTAAGAGTTTTCATATATCGAGCAGCAGAATGCTAGATTGTTTTCATGTTGTTGGAAGCTCAGTGTAACAACAAAACATTCATCTTTGGTTCCACTGCTGGGGAAAATATATTTTTGAAGAGATATTACTAAACCAAACTATGGAAACAATGTAATGCACTCCAATCTCTTATAATGTGAATTATGGTTCTGTAGTCCATATTGAGTACGAAAGCAAAACCCAAAGTGAATAAACAAGAATCACTACAAGAATCCCACTTATACCAACAAAAAATGGTAACAAAAATAAATCTGTTAGTAATTACCAACAGATTGCCAACGGGACTTAGAAACTTTGAAGGCTAACAGTATACTAACTCATTAGTAATGGATTACTAACAAATATTTACTAACGGATATTTTTGTTAGAAAAATAGGCGCCAAAATTTCCCGCCACACGATACCAACGGAGAACGTAATGACATGCCAACGGACGTTCAACTTTGCTTTTCGTGTGCATTCCGTTAATATTCCGTTGCAATATTAGATCGGTTAAAAATATGTCTATTACTATTCCGTTGGTATGTCCAGTGACTCTATTATTATTCCGTTCGTATATTAAATCTGTATATTTAATACCACCTACCTTCATATATCATCTATTTTTTGGCCAATATATTCAGTCTCTCATATTTATTAATACTAACCTACTTAAATATTAATAATTAACAAAATTATAACAATTAAAAAATAAGATCTAAATCATAACAATTAAAAAAATTATAATTAACAAGGGTTTAGTTAAATCAAGGCCCAACCCATTAACAGAAACCCTAGCCATTTATCATTTATATCTAAAACCATCACAAACAGAACCAATTGTTGTGGCCGCCTCATCTTCGATTTACAATTTTCTATGTCCTCCTACTTCGACTTCCCCACCTTCACCATCCCCTCCTCCTCTCACCTTCATCTTATATTCTCATATACTATCATTAGATTGGCTTTTAACTGAAAGCTATGGAGTCGAAATCCAACGCAGAGATGATGAAGAAGAGCAAGAGATTGATTAAAAACGACGAGAAGATGAAGAAAATGAAGAAGATGAAGTGCGGAGAATGAGTTCAATATGTAAAAAGAAGAGGAGGGTTTGCGAGAGGTAGGGGTGGGGGTGTGTGCGAGAGAGGTAGGTGCGGCTGGAGTTGCTCGCCGGAAGTTCGGGCGGAGGAGGCGGAGATGCGGCGGCGAAGGTGGTGATTGATCTGTCGGTGATTGCGTTTGAGGAGTTTATGGAGCAGTATGTAGGTAGGTTTATGTGTTGTGCTAAGAAGATTGGGGATAAGTTGAATTAAGTTATGAATAAAAGTGTTTGTATTGGAATTTTAGTTTGTGTTAGTTATAGTATTTGTAAGTTAAATGACTGATGTACAAAGAGAGATTACAATGAAATAAGTTTTGAGTTGAATTGGATTAATGAAATAAGTTTTGAGTTGAATTGGGTTATCGGAGTATGCTCGGAATTTTGGCAAACTCACCGGTTCTGGAAATTTAATCGTTTCCATAGTGTTGCTAATAGTACTAACGGATTTATCATTGAAAATTTGTCACTTAATTTAATAACGGGGTTGCTATTAGTAGCAACAGAATAATCGTTATTATAGGGTGGCTATTAGTACTAACGGGAATAATCTGTCACTAAGTAGTACTAACGGAATAATCTGTCACTAAGTTGGTCGGGATATGGTCGTGGTCTCAAAAAAGAATTCTGTTGTTAGTCTGCTATTATTCCGTTATTAAATTTAGTAACGAAAACAAATCCATTGGCAGTGATTTCTCCACGACGTTTCCTCCAATGGAATATTTTAGTTGTTATTCCGTTGGTAGAGAGCTTTACCAACGGATATCTATAACATAACAACGGCATTTTCTGTTGTCAAAACCGGATATTCTTGTAGTGAATAAGAAAGTAAAACGACAATCACATAAGACAAAGATTTACGTGGTTCAGAAATTCCTACTCTACAAGTCACACTAATTTTGTATTGATCTCTAACAATTTGTTGTGTTATGATTTTATAATTACATGAGTATTTATAAGAGAAAAACTAGCCCTAAATCAAAATTATAGTCCAAATCTGAAAAGTAGACTAATTCATAAACTAATCTGAATCTGAATAGTCTACTTTCATGGTCTTAATTAATAGATTCCACAAACCCAACAATTTCACACTACCAATCTTCACTTCTCTCTTGTAAGTCTAGTAAAATCAATTTTTCAATTAATAACTCTAACTAGTGCAGCGCCTTCTCATCAATCAATTCCGAAGGCCAATTGAAGCTACGCAAAATTTCAATTTTTCATTCATAACCACCTTGGTCAACATATCTGCAGGATTCTTTGATCCAAGAATTTTCTTCAAGGACAGAGTAACATTGTTTATCAACTCTCTTATAAAGTGATATCTCAGCTGAATATGCTTCGTCCTAGCATGAAACACGGGATTCTTCGCAAGATGAATAGCACTCTGACTGTCGCTATACAAAGCACTGTCCGCCTGTTTCTTGCCCAACTCCTCAAGAAAATTCTTTAACCAAATCATCTCCTTGCTAGCTTCATAGATAGCCATATATTCTGCTTCTGTGGTTGAAAGAGAAACACTCTTTTGAAGTCGAGACATCCAACTAACTGCGGTGCCACCCAAAGTGAAAATATGACATGTTGTACTTTTTCTTGTATCGCAACATCCACCCAAATCTGCATCAGAGAACCCTTCCAAGATAACATCTTTCTTACTGAAATATAGTGTAACCTTGGATGTGCCTTTTAAGTAGCGTAACAACCACTTGACTGCTTCCCAATGCTCTCTTCCTAGATATACATAAATCTGCTAACAACTCCCACTGAATGAGAAATGCATGGCTTTGTACACACCATAACATACATTAAACTGCCAACTCCAGATGCATAAGGAACTTTAGCCATATCTTTCTTACCTTCATCCATTTTAGGTGATTCCTTCTTTGTGAGATTAATGTGACTCGCCAACGGTGTACTTCTGGTCTTCGCATCTTGGACACTGAATTTCTGCAACAATTTCTCAACATACTTTTTTTTGAGATAATTTTAAAGTACCTTCAGCTCTATCCCTTATAATGCTCATACCAAGTATCTGTTTTGTTGCACCCATATCCTTCATCTCAAACTCCTCAGACATCTGTCTCTTTAACTTGTTGGTTTCCCTCTTGTTTGATCCTGCTATCAACATGTCATCAACATACAACAACAACATGATATAAGATGAATCAAACTGTTTAAAGTAATAACAATGATCCATAGCACTCCTCGTGTATATATTCTTCATCATAAAGCTATCAAACTTCAAGTACCATTGTCTTGGTGCTTGCTTTAAACCATACAAGCTTTTAATAAGCTTGCAAACAAGGTTTTCTTTCCCAGCTAGCTGGAATCCCTCTGGTTGAATCATGTAGATGTCTTCCTCAAGATCACCATGTAAGAACGCAGTCTTAACATCTAGTTGATCTAGATTTAACTCCTCTACATCCAATATACTTAGCACAATTCTAATTGTAGTCATCTTTACAACGGGAGAAAATATATCGATATAGTCACTACCTTTTTTCTGTTGATAACCCTTGACTACTAAATTCGCCTTGTATCTCTTGTTGCCATCATATTCTTCTTTGATCCTGAACACCCATTTATTCTGTAAAGCCTTCTTTCTAGCTGATAACTCTGTTAAAGACCAAGTCTCATTCTTCTCAAGCCATGGCTGATTTATATTGAACTGAATCATCCACTTGTACTACCTCTGAATAACACTGAGGCTCCCCGTCCTCGGTCAATAACATATAATATATTGAAGGAGAATATCTTTGTGGTGGTCTCACACTTCTTCTAGATTTTCTTACCTCAGTCTGTGGAGTTACTGGAACCCTGTCATCAACATTCTCCGAACTCCCACTATTTCGTGCAAGATCTGTTTTTGTAATATCTTCAAGCAATGCTTCCTCTTTTTCAGGTTGTTCCTTTGTAAACTCAGAATCGACTACAAGTTTATCCTTATACACTGCATTCTCATTAAAAGTACCATCTCTACTTCTAACGACCTTCTTAGTCAGTTCATCCCAGAAACAGTAACCCATATCATCTAAGCCATAACCAATTAAGATACACTTCTTTGCTTTCGGATCAAACTTGTCCCTGTCGAAATCTTTAACACGCACATAAGAAACACAACCAAAAACTCGCTAGTGTGAAAGATTTACCTCTTTTTCCTGCCACTCTTCTTCAGGAATCTTGAACCTCAAAGGACTTGAAGGTCCTCTATTTATGAGATACGCTGATGTGCTAACTACATCTGCCCAAAACATCTTTGTCAACCGTGCATGTAATCTCATAATCTTGGCCCTCTCATTCAAGGTTCTATTCATGCGCTCTGCAACATTATTGTGTTGTGGTGTCTCTGGAATAGTTTTAATCATTCTAATCCGAAATTCTGCGCAATAACTTTTAAACACACCACTACTATATTCACCGCCATTATCTGACATCAAACTCTTCACCTTCAAACCGGTCTGATTTTCAACTTCAGTCTTCCACTTCTTGAAAGTAGCAAATACATCTGATTTATTCTTCAAACTATAATCCCATACTTTTCTAGTGAAATCATCAATAAAAGTGACATAGTAGCGAGATCCGCCCAATGATGCAACTGTTGTTGGATCATATACGTCTGTATGAACTAGCTCTAACTTCTTAGCTTTGGGGGTCCTCCCTGATTTTGCAAAAGAAACACGTTTCTGCTTTCCAAGAATACAAGGCTCATAGAATCCAACTTCCATATTCTTCAACTCTTGAATATTCCCTTTCGAAGTTAACAGCTTCATACCTTTTTCACTCATATGACCAAGCCTTTGGTACCACAAAGTTGAAGACTCAATCTCATCAGCAACTGCATTTGCTTTATAGCTAGATTGTTCAACAATGTACAAAGCCCTATTTTTTTCTCCTCAAGCAATAACTAAATTCCCCTTTATAACCTTCCACTGTCTGTCTCCGAAAATAACTCGACCCTTCCTTATCTAACTGACCCATAGATAACAACATCTTCTTCAGTCTAGGAATGTACCTTACATCTTTCAACGTCCAACTAGTTCCCAAAGAGGTTCTAAGATTAATGTATACCATGCCTGTAATATTCAAACTCTCATCATCAGCAAGACTAACTTTACCAAAATTTCCAACTCTGAAACTTAACATTAAATCCTTGCAAGGGGTAGCATGGAATGATGCACCAGAATCCATAACCCATGAACCAACCGAACATTCAACACAAAAAATCAAAGTATTGTCATTCACCACTTCTTCAACTACGTTAGCTGAATTATCCTCTTTACTTTTTCCTTTAGGAGCCGTAGGAGCCGTGTACTGATTCCTGAAGTGACCCTTCTTCTGACAATTCCAACAAACAATATCCTTGCGATCTTTGGATTGTCCTCTCTTTTGTGACTTTGATCTGCTACGCCCTTTATTCTGCCCATTTTCGAACTTTCTGCCTCTACTCTCAGCACTGAACAAGGAACCTGGTGACTCTCCTGAGTTTCTCCTACGAATATCTTCTCTAAGAATCGAATCTCGAACTCCGTCAAAAATCATATCACCATTCCTAGATGAATTACTTATAGCAATGACAAATCTCGACCAATTGTCTGGTAATGACGATGCCAACATGAAGGCATGTACTTCATCATCGAATTTAATATCCATCGATGCCATTCCTTCTAAGATAGAATTAAATTTATTCACATGATCAGCAACACAATATCCTTCATTCAATCTCGTGGAAACTAACTGTTGTGTATATGTTGTGTACTTGATGATTTCATGAACAAAACACCTTGGTAGATTTTACTTAGTGAAAATGTAGAACTCGACAAATAAGGATTATAGTCCCGACGGATAACTCATTTTAGTCCCGACGGATGATGACTTATTATCCATCGAGTGAGTAGCTTATGTAAAAATAAGTCTGTAGCACATTTTTGCATACACATTGTTTAGAATCTGTAGTAGTACTTAAGTCATGATGACTTTAACTAGATATGTAGAATAGGTTGATTAATTGTACATAGATGATGTCTTGTAATTCTGCATAAATGAAATAGAGTCAAGTGCCTGATTGCTACCCGACGGATAAACAACAATGAATTCGACGGATGATCAACAACCCGACGGATGATCAATAACTCGACGGATGATCATAAACCCGATGGATAAAGAATTCAAATATATGTTGACAATGACAACACAGTCATATGCGTCGAGTGTATACAAATGGAATGTGGTAGCCTATTCAACTGGGTTTTCGAGAACAAAGAAGCATTGCCATTTCCATGCTATTATGAAGATATTCAAAGATACTGGAATAGAGTAATGAAGTAGCATTGTATTAGACTTGATAGTTTTTGTTTTATTATCCTGTCTTATTATTTTGTAATCTTGGTGATATATATAAAAACCAAGAAGCACCAATAGAATAGTAACTAAGGAACTAAGCAACCAAGAGAGAAACATTTGTAAGCTGTATTCTTAGCATTTCTCTCGTTCTTAGTTGTTATCATTTTGTAAGCAGCTGTGAGCTTTTTGCACACAGAGTTCTCTCGATATATATTATATATCTCTGGTGGAATCATTCAAATCCACCAGAAAGTTTTTAAAGACTCTTGTTTTTAATTACTTGTGTTTTGATTCATTTCAAGTAACTATTCTGTATTCTGCTAATCAATTCACACTTAAATATATATTTAAGTTAGAACATTTTTATTAAAGAAATAGTTTCAAGAATTCCATTCAACCCCCCTTCTGTAATTCTTGTTACATTGTTAAGGGACTAACAATTGGTATCAGCGCAAGCTCTTGAAGAACAAAGAGTTTAAAGATCAAAACAATACAGCAAGATGAACAAGAAGGATGTTGGAGTCAAGATTCCTTTTCTGGATTAAGATAATTACCATCATTGGAAGGTAAAGATGCATCTTCATTTGCTTTCTCAAGATGAGGCCTATGTGGACTGCATAGAAAGAGGCCCTCATGTTCCAATGAGAGCTACAACTGGAAATGAGCCATCTGTCCCCAAGCCAAGGCATGAATGGTCTGATCCTGATATTGAACAAGTCAGGAAGGATAAAAAGGCCATGAATATCCTGTTTAATGGAGTTGATGGTGATATGTTTGACAACATTATCAACTGCAAAACTGCCAAGGATGTTTGGGATATAATACAGATCATCTGTGATGGCACTGAGCAAGTTAGAGAAAATAAGATGCAGCTACTGATTCAGCAATATGAGCATTTTCATAATGAAGAAAGTGAGTCTCTCACTGATATTTTTATTAGGTTTCAAAAACTGCTAAATGCTCTAAAGTTGCTGTAATAACCCCAATTTTTGGAAATTTTTGAAACCCATATGAATAGTGATTTTGCAGATTATGCTGAAT
The DNA here is from genome assembly GCF_009905375.1 of Apium graveolens. Taxonomy (NCBI): domain Eukaryota; kingdom Viridiplantae; phylum Streptophyta; class Magnoliopsida; order Apiales; family Apiaceae; genus Apium; species Apium graveolens. Next base: position 75,711,751 of record NC_133656.1, read on the forward strand.
AATAAACTTTTCATGCTACACTATGTAAGGGTTCTATTATTGATATTCTGAGATTTTATTATTACTCTATATGGTGTATAAGTGTATGTAAAGATCGTCAGAATCCAATTCCGAACACTTTGATTTTTCCCGGAAATCCACTAGATACGGAAAGAATTGAGTATAAGGTAACAGGATAAAAAGGATTTAAATTAAAGGATTATAAGAGAGGATCATAAAAGGATTATAATGTATTGAAAAAGGTTAAGGAAACCCAAGTAATAAGATCCCGGGTATGATCCCTCAAACGAGAAACGAGAACGAAAGTTAAGCGAACCGTATAACAGATCAGCGGTCATTAAGCAAACAATTAGGAGTTAATCAAGGAGGTTACGGATGATGAGGTCATCCAACCAATAAGAAGAGGGCAAGTAAGGGATGATGACATCAGGTGACATAAGCATGACATAGGGGGGAAGGAGGTGTGGATGAATGATAACCACACAAAGTTCAAGGTTAAAAAGGTAATTAACCAAAAACAAATCAAAACCAACCAAGGCAAATTAAAACAAATCACTAAAAACACAAAAGCTCTTCCCTTTTCTTCATCAAGCTCTCGGCCAAAATAAACACAGCAACTTCAAACTGCCATATCTCCTTCAATACTCACTCAAATGTTGTGTTCTATAGCTCGTTGGAAAGGTATTGAGATGGCCTATAACTCTTGTTCACAAGTCTTGTCCAAATAAGGATCGTAAGACCCTCATTTTTACAGTTCTTTCAATCGGACTTTTAGAAACTTTAAAGCCTAACTTTGTGTTCTTGATTTCTTTAGAAAGATCAACCTTGTAGGAGGCTCCATAAGGCTTCCTAGTAACTTTCCACCCTTCAAGAAAGGTATAAATCTTCACACCCTTTAGTAATAAGTTTGAATGTTGAAGTTTGGAGATGGTTTGGATGGATGAGTAGTAATTTGAATGATAAGCATGATTCGAGCTTAATTGTTAAGTAGTTTAGTTGAATTTGGAGATGTTATAATATATGATTGGATTGAGATCCTTGAGCTTATTATGACTGAAATCAGTAGCATTGATGTGTATCTTGAGTTGTTGTTGATTGGTAGTTGGATTGATATGATTTGGAATGGTAAAAATTTGGGAAATTGCGTAAACATAGCCGTCGTAATGTCCGATTTACTTTAGACTGTTTTTGCTCTTAACATCAGGACCCGAGAACTCCCTGTTAGGTTTTAACCATTGCCATGATTAGATAGTTCATGTTATGAGCTTCGTTTTAATATGTGGTTCGTTTGAATCCGATGTACGGTTTAGGAGAAACGACCATTTTAAGTAACGGCGTGTCGCGACCGAACAATTACCCCTCGCCTTACTTTGAAACCTTGGTTAAGGATCTTAAATGACTAATTGGGGTAAGAAACAATTATGTAAAGTGGATTAGGCAGTTGGTAAGGTACTCGCGAAAGAATTTCCTTAAAACACTTAATGGTTAATTTATTAAAAATGGTGGAGCCGAGGGTACTCGAGCGACTTAAGTAAATCATTAAGCGCGAAAGCGAACGTTAGGACTCTAAATGGTTAAAGTCTAGTTTCTTAAGCGACCGGGGTTTAATTCCGACTTATGTTGTTGTTCATAGGTTATCGGACCCACTCTAAGCTTAAGTCTATCCGGGAGCACTCAGGCAAGTTTTCTACCCGTATAACTGTTGTTGTGATGTATATGTGTATATGCATTATCTTGTGATAGATGCATGATTGTTATTAGCAAATTCTTGCGATATATTAGAGCATGTGATATGGTATATATGCATGTCTGTTTCGTAATCTTAATATATATCTGTTGGTTCAAATTCTTACTAGTTGCATAATACCTATGCTAGAGATAAGCAGTAGTTGCGTATACCCTGAGTATAGGGGACCCAAAGGTGAACCCTTTTCTAAAACCGGGAGTAGATGTTCCCGAGTATATGATATATATATATATATATATATATTATATATATATATGAATAGTTTTTTTAAAACTATTAATCGAATAAGGTTTATTCGATAACTTTATATTATTTAATGAATATTACTTGAATATTCATTCGAGGACTTATGACTCCTTTTATTTTATTTAATGAATATTATTTCGAATATTCATTCGAGGGCTTATGACTCAGTTTATATTAACTAATGAATATTATTTGAATATTTATTTGAGGACCTATGACTCCGATTATTTGCTGAGATATATTCTTTATTTTATTAAAGAATAAGGTGTCGATAATCAAAGTTATTTTTGATTATTCAAATAAAGATAGTACTTTCGTATAAGTATATCTTTGGTTATTTAATACTCATTTCAAGTATAAGTTTTACAACTTCTACTTCAATTATTTGTATAAAGATTATTCTTTATGGGAATATTATTTAAATAATAATATTCAGATATTTTCTAATATATTGGGACTGATTTACTTTATTAAATCAGCATTACTCCAAACACTCTTTAAAGTGTTTTCGAGTCTTTAAAATGATTTTTATAAGTTAGAGCGGATCCCAAAACTCATTTTTATATATTTAAGATCTTCCTTTTTAAAGGGGATTTAAATACTCGCTCAAAACCAGAGGGATCCGGCTCTGTGGTGTATTTTATATTCGCAACAAGGTTGCTGTTTTGGTAAATGAACTGATTACTTACCCAATGTTCGGGAAGTAAGTCCATCTGTCGAGTCGGCATAAGCAACATGGGCTCAATGGGCGTCCATGAAAGTGTAAGTGGCTCAGTGGGAGTCCATCAAATACGTAAGTGGCTGAGTGGCAGTCCAGCATAAGGTCCTATTGCGGCCAGGGTGATGACCAGTGGGGAATTCGTCCATCTACTAGTAGAAAAGGTTACTTATTGGTATCTTTGCCTGATCAGCAAGATATCAGGGTTATGCCAAGGTTTTCTCCTTTCCAAATTCATTGGATATTGCTACTTTGTTTATAATTTTCATAACAGAGGTTTTCAAGGAGTGTATGAAATGTATATATATATAAGTGTATATATATATATCGGGACTTAATGAAGTATCTCATAACTTCATTTCTTTCAAATGATATTTCAAAGATTGAATCTATTCAAGTCTTATCTTGTAGTCTCATCAGTGTGATGAACTTTTGAAACTGATTATAACTTGAACGGTGGTAGTTCAAGTAGTATTTGGAAAAGATATAAGTATACTGGAGTGTCTTGTGAATTCATCTTTTCAACTTATATCTGGTTAATGATTATCTTATGCATGACAAAGATTTTCACAAAAATGTTGAGACAAGGTAAGATATATGAGATCACCTTGCGACGATATTTTTATACAGTTATAAACTGGAACTTTGTGTATATTAGGCATGGAAGAGGACTTCCAAGATTTTGAAAAGTATATAAGTATATATACTGAATATTTTGCGACTTCATCGCATTAAGATATCAAACTTGGTCCATTTCTTTTGACCAAGACTTTCATGAGTACTATGAGAAGGCTCATATATTGTTAATCATTATACATATTATTTTGGTGGGCTTGCTGCTCACCCTTGCTTTCTTCTTTCATCACACAACAACAGATAGAAAAGATGAACAAGACCAAGCTCCCAATTCGCGAGCGGATTGGAAACGTTCCGCAGTTTCCTATAGGCGTTGATGTCGCTGTAGCTGAGGTAGGAACTACCAATAGGCTAGGCTTTCAACTTTTGATGTACCAGACTTATGTATCTTTATCAATTGTAATAATGGCAAAGAAATGTAAATTTATTCAGAAACCCTTTTAAGGTGTATGGGCATATAATTTTGGAATAAAATGACTCGTGTTATTTTTGGATATTCATCTCTAAGACTATAACTTGTGGTGTGTGTGTTTATTGTGGGGTCACAGTACAGAGTAGTTGATTGTTTATTAAGATTGAGTGTTATTAAGGGAAATGGAACTCGTGACAACCCGAATCCCCGACCCCGGATTTGGGGGTGTTATAGAAATGGTATCAGAGCTAAGCGTTATAAACCTCAGAGATGATATGACGTTAAAATAATAAGTTTACTAAGATAATAAGAACTCTTGCCAAGTTCATAGTCGGACTACCTAACGTAGTACTGATAGTTAAAACCCTTATGGGAACCATTATAAATATCGTGATAGAAGCGTAGTACGTTATCGTATATGGTAGCGGGACTCCAAACCTTGAGGTTGAGGAGCAACAACGCGATGATTTTTTTATTAATTATTGGAGATCAGATTGTGGACCCGATAGAGCGTCCTAACGCGGGACCGGATGATGTTCATATTGAGGATGTAGCGGTTGAGGATGTTGTCCTAGAAGGGATTGTGGCTGAGGAGGATTCCGTGGAGGATCCTGACAAGAATGAATAAAGGACCACTGAGGAATTGATGACCATGGTTAGGGAAACTACCAGAGGTAGGATTGGCCGGTCACTACCGGAGTTTCGTTCAAGTTTGTAAAGATAGTAGCCCCTTTGACGCGGCTTACTCGTAAGACTAAGAAGTTTGAATGGACAGAGAAATACGAGAAAAGATTTTAACAACTAAAGCAAAGGTTGGTGGCGACCCATATGTTGGCGTTGCTGGATGAAAAAGGAGATTTTGCGAATTGTAGTGACGCTTCGCATAAGGAATTAGGGTGCTTCTTATACATCACATCAAGGTAATCGCGTACGCGTCAAGATAATTAAGGGAATATAAAGTTCGATATCCCCACCCATGAGCTTGGGCTCGTGGCAATAGTTTTGCCCTAAAGATTGGAGGCACTACTTGTATGGAGAGAAGTGCGAGATTTACACAAGCCATAAGTGCTCTAGTGCATTTTCACGCAGAAAGAGCTCAACATGCGCCAGAGGAGGTGGTTAGAGCTAATCAAGAATTATGAGTGGGAGATTCTTTATCATTCGGGGAAAGCCAATGTGGTGGCGGATGCCCTTAGTAAAAAGGAGAGACTCAAAATGATAATGTCTTCGGGAGAGTTTATAAGAGATTTTGAGAAAATGGAAATAGAAGTGAAGGTAACCGGTGCCGGTACTGAAAAGCTGTTTGAGATTGCAATACAGTCTGAATTATCGGAAAAGATCATATTGTGCCAGAAAAAGTGATGAATGAAGGCAGAGAGCCAACAATTAGATAAAAGATTAATACCGAGAAAGATGATAAGGGAATAATGAGGTATTCCTACAGAATTTGGGTTCCAAAAGTTCAAGAGCTTAATGATGAGAACTTAAATGAGAGCCATAGTTTGAGGAATAAGATTTAGGGTAAACCCTGAATGTGATAGTCAGGGAGGTTGCCATCAAGAAAGAAGGAGCCCATAACATAATAAAGTGGAAAACACGGATTTTAACGTATAAGATAACCCCAAGTATGGGAGAAGGATGAAACATTTCATACTAAGGAAACAGAAAGTCGAGTAAGGAAAGGAGACCCGAGATGGTACTCCTATACGGTAATTCATGGACCTGTCTAAAAAGGACTTAGACTATTATCCCCAACCACCACCCTGAGGAAACAATGCGGTGAGAAATTCATTCAGGACCTTTAAGTCGCTCAGCCCTTAGAGTTCCAAGGAACAAGCTGACCCAGTCGAGTCAAGAGCCTGACTAAAGGAAATATATGAATCATTTGAAATTCTAAATGATTGACGAATCACAAAAGACTGTTTTTGTCACTTACCCTCCTAAGAGAGAGGCCACCTGCTGGTGAAAGGCCAAGGAAGGCACGGAGCAAGAGATTATAATAAACTGATTAAAGTTCAGTCAATTGTTTTCAGGAAAGTACTTCCCAAGGTTATGGAGATAGTGTAAGAGCTTGAGAGCCAGAACAAAGGCAGACGAGTATGATGAATTATGAATCTAAGTTGTAAAAGTTGTCAAGATTCGTTATGAGGAAACGAATCCAGAATGACGAGATGTTTGAAATCAATGCTTATGTTGTGTTGGTTCATGAAATAATGATAAGAGAAAGGAAAATAAAAAGAAACTGAAGTGGAAAGGAATATAAAGGCAATAGAGTTTGAGGAATGATAAAGGAGTTGGGTATGAGGAAACCCTAAAGACTCGTAGCAATAGAAATAGAAAAGTATGTAATCGTCAGGATGAGGGTGATTCACCATGAGTTAAAATTGATGGTTGAAGGCATAAGAGATACATATATTTTATCCCCTGTAAGTTGGGAGGATTCGAGGAAACCTTGAGATAGTTCGAAGGATAAATAATGAGACGCGGATAGACTGAGGAGACAAGGAAGTAAGAAATTAGGAAAATTGGATGAAGGAAGTGACCTTCAAGAATGTGAAGTGTAAGACCGGTGGCTTGATACCCAGAAAGGGAGACGCCAGGTATGAAAGATATCCCAACATTGAGATGACTGTTGAGATAAACAAGAAAAGTAAATAAGGAATTATTAAGAAGAAGTTCACGTTGAACACGACCAATATCTTCCAGAATATCCTTGTCATCGTTACCAAATTAGGCAAGAAAAGCGGATAACCGTTGTTATCTTTTGGAGGCCATATTGATTGACCTCATTTTGAATACAGATGTCATTGTGAAAATTAGGCATATACTATCGAGGTGGGAATGATTGAATAAGACACCCTTATCAGGGATATATGACTTGATTTATCCATGGAAGGATGCATGTACCTTTTTAAAGGTGGAATTAAGGATAGAACATCGGTAACTTAAAACGAATCCTAGGGGAATGCATAAAGGTTGGCATTTTGCCCTTAATAGGGACAACATGAATTTTGACAGTATGAATTAGAAAGGATCAAGGTAACAACAACCTTTAAAGATCAGTGGAGAAAGTTTTCAGAAGTATATAGACAATGATTCTGGTATTAATAAATGGTATCTTGATATGCCCTGTATCTAGGAAATACAGGAGGAACGATTCAAGGATAACCTTAGAGGTTTTACAAGGAGAAAGGTAATATTCAAAATTCTCAAGAATAGAAATGTTGATAAAGGAGATATGACGTAATTATAATGATGCCAAGTGGGGCACGTGTTAAACCACGAGAAAGTATGGATCGAACCAGTAAAGGTCGAACTGTTCAGGGAAATTAGGACCTAAGATAAAAGATGTTCTAAGTATGATTGAGAGTCAGTCGTGACAGTGATTAACCTCTAAAGACTGAGGCAATAACTTATGGAAAAATGGTGACAATTTTTTTTTATTTTATTTTTACTCATTAGATTTTAAGGAAAACGTCTTCACACAAGCAGTGATGGGAAATGAGGTAGAAAATTAGTGAAAGTGGTTAAAATGACACTGATTGTAAGGAAATATTCCTATCAAGAAAGGCCAAAGAGGTGGCCGACACTTTAAGTGTAAGAGGACAATTACAGGCGCTCGTGCCAGAGGAATACAGTGATAATGGTTGAAGTCGTAAAGGTTGTATTATGGTTTGAAAGATTGACATTCCTTCTGATGACTGTGCAATACCCAACCGTAATAGTAGTTTGGTAAAGGTTTAATTCGTGTAATCGCCATGAGCGGGCTATCTATCTCAGAAGATACTATCTTGAGATAAGCCAAGACCATGTTTCAAAAAGGACTAGAAGAACCTTTGAGTTAAGTCTTCTATTTAAGGCATATGATTAAGAATGGTATTAACCTGCTATCGTTGCTTTGATTGAAACTCTTCTGCAATTTTATCTGCTTCATATCATGAATATACGCCAGGATCTGGAGTGTTCTTCATGAATAATGAATGGTGATTATGTTAACTCCTTAGAAGGATTCTATACGACATGTATGGACTCCGTATGGTTAGATAGTAAGATTTCATGGAAAGTGAATGACGACAGTAGGTCAGTGGTGGACCATAGTAATGCAGCAATGATTCTGCAAGTAATGAGCTGATTACAACCGTGAGAGTTGTATTGAAATGGATGTTGAGGTTGAGTACCACTAATCGGGTCGTGGTAGTGTATAAGTTATCATTGATAGACTAATTAAGTAGAGTATCTACTTATTGAATATTTATTCCCTCTTATCAATAGAGAGTCGTATTACTATACGAGGAAGGTTGCGGTGCAAGCACAGAATTCTAGTATCGATGATGTATAAAATGAGATTCCAGATTCGATTTTCGATGTCGAGGGAGTTTCAAAGGTGATTGAGTATAAACTCGAGGAAGAGCATGGTTATATAGAATGATGGACGGAATAACAAAAATATTCAGGCATGTGAAATACGATGCTATAATACTTGATGTTGATATAAATACATATATGTTTTGTTCTCCTATGACAAACCTCTATAGTTTAGAGGTAGGTTACAAGCCAGATATTTTGTGGCAGTATATTTTTTTATATATATAATTCTCTTCAATTCGTTCTTTTCTCTCATTTTCATTTCATGTAAGTTGAGAAGAACAACCCTTCCAGAAGGGGAGGTATTGCCGAATGACTATCTATCTGTGTGATAGAAGCCTAGTAGGATACCACACGTTGTTTAATTGCTTGTCAAGTACTAAAGGCTGGCCACCTTCTGTACTAACTATGCGATATAACAAGTGTTCATGATCATAGTGATCTCTCAATAAATTCTTTTACTTCTATATGAAGGATTAAGCTTTCGAAGATAGAAACAACTGAAAAAGGAGTAGTAAAGTTGTGGTGGTATTTGGAATGGAAACACATTCGTGATACTAAGGTTGACGAGGTTATTAAAAGGTTATAGAACGCCAATGAGCAAAAGTATAACCAGTATAATATTAGGAACGGAAGGTAGTAGCGATTAAGAACTGGAAAAGAATGGGTATTAAGAAGCAAAAGCTCTAATGCTAAAAGCTATAATAAGAGTCTGTGCAATAGACTTGAAAGAATTTGGAATGATCACTTAACACGGATTGAGTTTTCTTACGACAATAGATCATATGTCAGTATTGAGATATCACCTTATGAGATCCTTAAGGGAAGACAATGTCGATCTCCCTTATGTTAGGATGAAGTTGTAGAGCGCAAGATGCTCGGACCCGCAGTAGCCCAAAGGGCCAGGGATATAATAGATCTAATCAGAGGACGGCTGGTAGTAACCCAAGATGGACATAAGAGGTATGCTGATTTGACTCGAAAGGACAAAGAGTATGAAATAGGGGACCTAGTAATGATATAGGTATCCCTTGGAAAGGATTGATGAGGTTCAGAAAGAAAGGAATGTTAAGTCCACAAATTGTTGGACCCTTGGATATATTAAGACGTTTTGGGAAGTTAGCATATGAGTTAGCCCTACCCCCGAACTTGTAGCAAGTCATAACGTGTTCCACGTATCAATGTTAAGGAAGTATAATTCGGATGCTAGACAAATAGGGGCATATGAGCGCATAGGCATGCAACCAGACATAACCTATATGGAGCAACCAGAAAGGGTTATAGATCGAAAAGGAACAAGTGCTTAGGAGAAGGGTTATCAAACTAGGCAGAGTTTGGTGGTAGGACCACAATGTGGGAAAATTTACTCGAGAGTTAGAAAGTGCAATGCTAAGAGAGTATCCATATTCATTTTCTATCTGATTCCGGGACGGAATCCTTTTAAGGAAGGGAGACTGTAATAACCCCAATTTTTGGAAATTTTTGAAACTCTTATGAATAGTGATTTTGCAGATTATGCTGAATAATAAACTTTTCATGCCACACTATGTAGGGGTTCTGTTATTGATATTCTGAGATTTTATTAGTACTCTATATGGTATATAAGTGTATGTAAAGATCGTCAGAATCCAATTCCGAACACTTTGATTTTTCCCGGAAATCCACTAGATACGGAAAGAATTGAGTATAAGGTAACAGGATAAAAAGGATTTAAATTAAAGGATTATAAGAGAGGATCATAAAAGGATTATAATGTATTGAAAAAGGTTAAGGAAACCCAAGTAGTAAGATCCCGGGTACGATCCCTCAAACGAGAAACGAGAACGAAAGTTAAGCGAACCGTACAACAGATCAGCGGTCATTAGGCAAACAATTAGGAGTTAATCAAGGAGGTTAGGGATGATGAGGTCATCCAACCAATAAGAAGAGGGCAAGTAAGGGGTGATGACATCACAAGGTGACATAAGCATGACATAGGGGGGAAGGAGGTGTGGATGAATGATAACCACAAAAAGTTCAAGGTTAAAAAGGTAATTAACCAAAAACAAATCAAAACCAACCAAGGCAAATCAAAACAAATCACAAAAAACACAAAAGCTCTTCCCTTTTCTTCATCAAGCTCTCGGCCAAAATAAATACAGCAACTTCAAACTGCCATATCTCCTTCAATACCCATTCAAATGTTGTGTTCTATAGCTCGTTGGAAAGGTATTGAGATGGCCTATAACTCTTGTTCACAAGTCGCGTCCAAATAAGGATTTTAAGACCCTCATTTTTACAGTTCTTTCAATCGGACTTTTAGAAACTTTAAAGCCTAACTTTGTGTTCTTGATTTCTTTAGAAAGATCAAGCTTGTAGGAGGCTCCATAAGGCTTCCTAGTAACTTTCCACCCTCCAAGAAAGGTATAAATATTCACACCCTTTAGTAATAAGTTTGAATGTTGAAGTTTGGAGATGGTTTGGATGGATGAGTAGTAATTTGAATGATAAGCATGATTCGAGCTTAATTGTTAAGTAGTTTAGTTGAATTTGGAGATGTTATAATATATGATTGGATTGAGATCCTTGAGCTTATTATGACTGAAATCATTAGCATTGATGTGTATCTTGAGTTGTTGTTGATTGGTAGTTGGATTGATATGATTTGGAATGGTAAAAATTTGGGAAATCGTGTAAACATAGCCGTCGTAATGTCCGATTTACTTTAGACTGTTTTTGCTCTTAACATCAGGACCCGAGAACTCCCTGTTAGGTTTTGACCATTGCCATGATTAGATAGTTCATGTTATGAGCTTCGTTTTGATATGTGGTTCGTTTGAATCCGATGTACGGTTTAGGAGAAACGACCGTTTTAAGTAACGGCGTTTCGCGACCGAACAATTACCCCTCGCCTTATTTTGAAACCTTGGTTAAGGATCTTAAATGACTAATTGGGGTAAGAAACAATTATGTAAAGTGGATTAGGCAGTTGGTAAGGTACTCGCGAAAGAATTGCCTTAAAACACTTAATGGTTAATTTATTAAAAATGGTGGAGCCGAGGGTACTCGAGCGACTTAAGTAAATCGTTAAGCGCGAAAGCGAACGTTAGGACTCTAAATGGTTAAAGTCTAGTTTCTTAAGCGACCGGGGTTTAATTCCGACTTATGTTGTTGTTCATAGGTTATCGGACCCACTCTAAGCTTAAGTCTATCTGGGAGCACTCAGGCAAGTTTTCTACCCGTATAACTGTTGTTGTGATGTATATGTGTATATGCATTATCTTGTGATAGATGCATGATTGTTATTAGCAAATTCTTGCGATATATTGGAGCATGTGATATGGTATATATGCATGTCTGTTTCGTAATCTTGATATATATCTGTTGGTTCAAATTCTTACTAGTTGTATAATACCTATGTTAGAGATAAGCAGTAGTTGCGTATACCCTGAGTATAGGGGAACCAAAGGTGAACCCTTTTCTAAAACCGGGAGTAGATGTTCCCGAGTATATGATATATATATATTTATATATATATATATGAATAGTTTTTTTAAAACTATTAATCGAATATGGTTTATTCGATAACTTTATATTATTTAATGAATATTACTTGAATATTCATTCGAGGACTTATGACTCCTTTTATTTTATTTAATGAATATTATTTCGAATATTCATTCGAGGGCTTATGACTCAGTTTATATTAACTAATGAATATTATTTGAATATTCATTTGAGGACCTATGACTCCGATTATTTGCTGGGATATATTCTTTATTTTATTAAAGAATAAGGTGTCGATAATCAAACTTATTTTTGATTATTCAAATAAAGATAGTACTTTCGTATAAGTATATCTTTGGTTATTTAATACTCATTTCAAGTATAAGTTTTACAACTTCTACTTCAATTATTTGTATAAAGATTATTCTTTATGGGAATATTATTTAAATAATAATATTCAGATATTTTCTAATATATTGAGACTGATTTACTTTATTAAATCAGCATTACTCCAAACACTCTTTAAAGTGTTTTCGAGTCTTTAAAATGATTTTTAAAAGTTAGAGCGGATCCCAAAACTCATTTTTATATATTTAAGATCTTCCTTTTTAAAGGGGATTTAAATACTCGCTCAAAACCAGAGGGATCCGGCTCTGTGGTGTATTTTATATTCGCAACAAGGTTGCTGTTTTGGTAAATGAACTGATTACTTACCCAACGTTCGGGAAGTAAGTCCATCTGTCGAGTCGGCATAAGCAACATGGGCTCAGTGGGCGTCCATGAAAGTGTAAGTGGCTCAGTGGGAGTCCATCAAATGCGTAAGTGGCTGAGTGGCAGTCCAGCATAAGGTCCTATTGCGGCCAGGGTGATGAACAGTGGGGAATTCGTCCATCTACTAGTAGAAAAGGTTACTTATTGGTATCTTTGCCTGATCAGCAAGATATCAGGTTTATGCCAAGGTTTTCTCCTTTCCAAATTCATTGGATATTGCAACTCTGTTTATAATTTTTATAACAGAGGTTTTCAAGGAGTGTATGAAATGTATATATATATATATAAGTGTATATATATATCGGGACTTAATGAAGTATCTCATAACTTCATTTCTTTCAAATGATATTTCAAAGATTGAATCTATTCAAGTCTTATCTTGTAGTCTCATCAGTGTGATGAACTTTTGAAACTGATTATAACTTGAACGGTGGTAGTTCAAGTAGTATTTGGAAAAGATATAAGTATACTGGAGTGTCTTGTAAATTCATATTTTCAACTTATATCTGGTTAATAATTATCTTATGCATGACAAAGATTTTCACAAAAACGTTGAGACAAGGTAAGATATATGAGATCACCTTGCAACGATATTTTTATACAGTTATAAACTGAAACTTTGTGTATATTAGGCATGGAAGAGGACTTCCAAGATTTTGAAAAGTATATAAGTATATATACTGAATATTTTGCGACTTCATCGCATTAAGATATCAAACTTGGTCCATTTCTTTTGACCAAGACTTTTATGAGTACTATGAGAAGGCTCATATATTGTTAATCATTATACATATTATTTTGGTGGGCTTGCTGCTCACCCTTGCTTTCTTCATTCATCACACAACAACAGATAGAAAAGATGAACAGGACCAAGCTCCCAATTCGCGAGCGGATTGGAAACGTTCCGCGGTTTCCTATAGGCGTTGATGTCGCTGTAGCTGAGGTAGGAACTACCAATAGGCTAGGCTTTCAACTTTTGATGTACCAGACTTATGTATCTTTATCAATTATAATAATGGCAAAGAAATGTAAATTTATTCAGAAACCCTTTTAAGGTGTATGGGCATATAATTTTGGAATAAAATGACTCGTGTTATTTTTGGATATTCATCTCTGAGACTATAACTTGTGGTGTGTGTGTTTATTGTGGGGTCACAGTACAGAGTAGTTAATTGTTTATTAAGATTGAGTGTTATTAAGGGAAATGGAACTCGTGACAACCCGAATCCCCGACCCCGGATTTGGGGGTGTTACAGTTGCATGGAAGGGTCTATCAGACAAAAGACTCCAATCTGAAATTCCTTAGATCTCTTCCAAAGGAATGGAAACCAATGACAATCTCATTAAGAAACTCACAAGATTATAAGGATTTTACTTTGGAGAGACTGTATGGCATCCTGAAAACTTATGAGCTTAAAATAGAGCAAGATGAGAGGATGGAGAGAGGAAAGAAGAAAGGAAGGTCCATTGCACTAGTTGCTGAGTTAGAGAAAGAGAAGGAGATGAAGATGGAAGCTGTTGAGTCAACTTCAAGGGTCTGTGAAAGCAAGGGCTAGGGGCTTGTAGTAGAAAGTGAAGATTCTTTGAGCCAAGATGACATGGAAGACATTGATGAACATTTAGCATTTCTTTCCAGAAGATTTGCCAAGCTCAAGTTCAAAAAGAACTTTGGAGCAGCCAAGCCAAATAGAAACATGGTGGATAAATCAAAATTTAAATGTTTCAAATGTGGCTTGGCACGACACTTTGCCAATGAGTGTAGGAAGTCAGATCCCAGTAAGAAAAAATTTGAGCCTGTGGATTATAAGCAAAAATACTTTAAGCTGCTCAAACAAAAGAAAAGGGCTTTCATTACACAAGAAAACAACTTGGAAGCAGATGGTCTGGATGAAGATGAAGATGTCAGCTATGTCAATCTAGTCCTAATGGCCAAGTCTGATGAAACAGAAACAAGTTCTTCAAGTAATCAGGTTATTACTACAAAACTTGCACATTTATCTAAAGGTGAGTGTAATGATGCTATAAATGACATGTCTACAGAGTTATATCATTTGTGTGTTACACTTAAGTCTCTTACTAAAGAAAATACTAAAATCAAAGAAAACAATTTGTTTTTTAGTGAGAAAAATAATGTGCTAGAGTCTCAGTATTGATTTTGAAAAATTAAGAATTGAGTGTAAGATTGCCAAGGAGGAATTAACTGAGTCCTTGAAGAAAGAAGAAATTTTGAAGAAGCAGCTCAAGCGTGAACATGAGGTGATTAAGGCATGGAAAACATCTAGAGATGTCCATGCTCAAATTACCAAAGTTCAAGGAATCGAGTCCTTCTGTGATGCAGCCTGGAAAAAGAACAAGGAGAAACTAGAACCAAATTTGGTGGATGGAGTGCTAACAGATGTAGACTCGATGGATGATGAGGATCATCCGTCGGATAACAAGAAGGGTTATCCTTCGACTGATGAAAATCCTCATCCGTCGGCTGTAAGCAAGTCTATCAGTAAAGCCAAACTTGTTAAGTTGAATGAAAAGTATGGATCTGTTTCCAAGAACTTTGTTTCAGGAGAATCGAGTCAAGTTAAGAAAGGGAAAAAGGTTAATGTTGGTCACATGATTGTCAAACAGTTAAGTGACAGTTTTGAAAAGATTGAGGTGAAAACAGAGGTTAAAAAGAAAAATAATAGAAATGGTAAAGTAGGGATTAACAAACACAGTAACTACACACCTGATAAATATGCTCCTAGAAAAATCTGTGTCAAGTGTGGTAGTATAAATCATTTGTCTGTTAATTGCAAATCTGCCATGCCTACTTCCATGTCTATGCCACCTCACTTTCCTAACATGAATGTCATGCCTCCCATGCCTATGAATGCTATGTGTTAGGAATATATGTGCATTAGTTTGATGATATGTTTAACAAAACACTTAAGTAGAAATTCAGTGTCTGTAGCCTCAACGGATAAGACCACTTTGGCTATCCATTGATAGTGTAGCTTTACTTAGAAATAAGTCTAGTGTTGTAGCATATTTCAGTCTCTGTATTTAAGATGTAATTCTTAGAAGTTGAGAGAAACTATGAGTCATGTTGACTACTAGAAGATTTGCAGATAGGAAGGCCAATTGTAAATATTTCATGCCTTGTAATTTTGTATAAATGAAGTGGTATCAACGGATGACTTAAAGACCTTCAACGGATGAGAAGCTAAGCTTCAACGGATGTCTCTAAAGCTTCAACGGATAACATCCTTCAACGGATGAGTGCATCAACGGATGAAAGCTTCAACGGATGTTCTGTTGATTAACCGTTGATAAGTGGTAGTTGTACCTACAAACAGAGGCACGTGGGTGAACAGAGATAACTGAAATGTGGCAGCCTAATTTCAGGAACATCAGAAAAAGCAGCCGTTCTACTCTAGTACAAAGAGGCAATAGTCAACAAAGTACTTGAGTGATATGGAGAAGAAACAAGTGGAGAACTTATTTTATTATTGTATTTTTATCTTTGTCTTCACTTGTACACTTGGTGATATATAAACCAAGTAGTAGCTAGTAATTAGATAAGAATTTTTCCAGAGCTGTTTAGAAAAATCTTGAGAGAAAAATTATCTAGTTTGTACTAGGATGCAGCTGTGATCAAATTCTGAGATCACAGAATTTCTGAAATACCATCTCTGGTGGAACAACAAATCCACCAGAAAAGTTTTTAAAGGTTTATTGTGTTCTTTACATTTGTGTTTGAATATATATCTGTCTGTATCAGCTTAAAGCAATTCACACACTTGTTCATCTTGAACACACAGTCTTTATAAACTGCTCAAAACTTGAAAAAGTTTTGAGATTTACATTCAACCCCCCTTTTGTAAATCTCATTGTTAGTTCTCTAGAAATAACAATTGGTATCAGAGCAGGCTCTTGACAAACAAAGAGTTTAAAGATCTTGGAATCTAACAAAGATGAGTAAGAAGGATATTGGAGTAAAAATCCCAGTTCTTGACAGAGACAGTTATCACCACTGGAAGGTGAAAATGCACCTTCATCTACTCTCCCAAGATGAAGGTTATGTAAACTGTATTGAGAATGGTCCTCACATTCCCCACAAAGTAGCCACAGTTGCTACGGCCACAATTGCTGTTGGTCAATCCATTCCAAAACCTAGAGCAGAATGGACAATGGAAGACACAGAAGAAGTCCACAAGGATAAGAAGGCTATGAACATTTTGTTTAATGGTCTTGACAAGGATATGTTTGATAATGTGATAAATTGCTCAACTGCCAAAGAGGTTTGGGACACAGTTCAGCTGCTGTGTGAAGGTACAGAACAAGTAAAAGAGAACAAGATGCAGCTTCTCATTCAACAGTATGAGTATTTTCATTTTGAAGAAAATGAATCTTTAAATGACACATTTAACAGATTCCAAAAGCTGTTGAATGGATTGAAGCTGTATGGTAGAGTGTACCAGGTGAAGGATTCAAATCTTAAATTCTTAAGATCCTTGCCAAAGGAATGGAAACCCATGACTGTCTCCTTAAGAAACTCTCAGGATTATAAGGACTTCACTCTTGAAAGATTATATGGAATCTTGAAGACTTATGAACTAGAGTTGGAACAGGATGAGGTATTGGAGAAGGGGAGAAAGAAAGGAAGTTCAGTTGCATTGGTAGCTGAAAATGAGAGGGAATGTAGACAAGAAACTATGAGATCTACATCAAACTCCAAAGATGGTACAAGATATCAGGAATCAAGCAAAGGAAAAGAGCAAGTTGCTGAGAATGAAGACAACTCCAGTCAAGATGACTCTGATAGTGTTGATGAGCATCTTGCATTTCTGTCCAGGAGATTTGCAAAGATGAAGTTTAAGAAAAACACTAGAGCCACTAAACCTCATAAGAACATGGTGGACAAATCAAAGTTCAAGTGTTTCAATTGTGGTATAAGTGGACACTTTGCAAGTGAGTGCAGAAAGCCAACTTCTGAAAAGAAGAAATTTGACCAAGTAGATTACAAGAAGAAATATTTTGATCTGCTCAAGCAAAAGGAAAGGGCTTTCATTACTCAAGAAAAAGATTGGGCAGCTGATGGAGAGGAAGAGAATGAAGATGTGGAGTATGTCAACTTAGCTCTCATGGCTGATTCTGAGGAAAATGAAGTTAGTTCATGAAGCAATCAGGTAACAACTCAGGTAATCACTACTGATGTAACACAACTTACTAAAGAAGAGTGCAATGATGCTTTTAATGACATGTCTACTGAATTGTATCATTTGCGTGTGTCTCTTAAATCTCTTGCTAAAGAAAATAGTAGGATTAAAGAGAACAATCTGTTTTTAAGTAATAGAAATGCTATGTTAGAAGATAAGTTGATTGACCTAGAGAAAACCAAGCTGCATTGTATATCTGTTGAGAATGAACTAGCTGAATCTATTAAGAAAGTAGAAATACTTTCTAATCAATTAAAGAGAGAGCAAGAGGTGATTAAAGCCTGGAAAACATCTAGGGATGTTAGTGCTCAAATTGCCAAGGTCCAAGGAATTGAATCATTCTGTGAAACTGCCTGGGATAAAAACAAAAAGAAACTGGAATTAATTGATGGGCTGTCAACGGATGTGGAATCAACGGATGATGAAGGTTATCCGTTGAAGGAAGAAAATGAGCATCCGTTGAAGGTTCCTTAATTAAAACAGGCAGATGTTTCTAATAGTGAAAATCTGAAGAAACTCAACAAGAAGTTTGGTTCAACTTCCAAGAACTTTGTTAAAGAAGAAGCAAGCACATCCAAAGATGTCAGTAAGGTGAATATAGGGCACATGACCTTGGAACAGTTAAATAATAGGCTCAAGATGGTTGAGGATAAAAAGGAAACTAAAAGAAAATCTAACAGAAATGGGAAGGTAGGTGTTAACAAACATAACAATTACACACCTGATAGGTATGCTCCTAGAAAAAGCTGTGTGCATTGTAGTAGTGTTAATCATCTATCTGCTAATTGCAAATCTATTAAGAAAACCCCCATAACTGTACCCTCTTCCATGCCTAACATGTCTGCATCATCTCTACATGCTATGCCTACAATGTCTCAACAGAATCCTTATGCACATTTTGCAAACATGCCATATTTTAACAATCCTTATCTTGCTGCATTTAGTATGCCTCAAATGCCATACAATATGCCTATGTGGAATAACATGTATGCACAATCCATGCCTTATCATATTCCAAATGTGCTAAATGATTCTGTGACTAACCCTACACCTCAACCAACTACATCCAAGACCAAGGTTGACTCAAAGTTACCTAAGTCTAGAGATGCAGGAGAAATGAAGTCTAGGAGAAAGGCTAACAAGAATGGACCCAAGGAAACTTGGGTACCAAAATCAAATTGATTGATTTTATGGTGTGCAGGGAAATAGAAGAAATCTATGGTACTTGGACAGTGGCTGTTCAAGACACATGACAGGAGATTTCTCCCTGCTCACAGAGTTTAAGGAAAGAGCTGGCCCTAGCATAACCTTTGGAGATGACAGCAAAGGGTTTACTATGGGATATGGCTTGATTTCAACAAGGAATGTCATCATTGATGAAGTTGCATTAGTTGATGGTCTCAAACATAACTTACTGAGCATCAGTCAACTATGTGATAAAGGGAATACAGTTTCCTTCAATTCTGAAGCCTGTGTTGTCACTAGTAAGAAAGACAACAAAGTGGTTCTAACTGGAGTTAGAAAAGGAAATGTGTACTTAGCTGACTTCAACTCTGCAAATGCAGAATCTATTACTTGTCTCTTCAGCAAAGCAAGTTCAGTTGAGAGTTGGCTATGGCACAAGAAGCTATCCCATTTGAATTTCAAGACAATGAATGATCTAGTCAAAAAGGACCTAGTAAGAGGAATTCCTCTTGTTGAATTCTCAAGGGATGGTTTGTGTGATGCTTGTCAGAAAGGCAAACAAAGGAAAGCATCATTCAAAAAGAAGCTTGAAACAACAATTGATGAACCATTACAGCTGCTATATATGGATTTGTTTGGACCAGTCAATGTATTGTCAATTGCAAGAAAAAGATATTGCTTAGTGATTGTAGATGATTTCTCAAAGTTTTCATGGGTCTATTTTCTTGGATCAAAGAATGAAGCAAGTGAAATCATTATCAATCACATCAGGCAAGTCAATAATCATCCTGACCTGAAGGTTAGGAATATCAGGAGTGACAATGGAACTGAGTTCAAGAATTTAACAATGAGGCTGTTCTGTGAAGAAAATGGAATCATGCATGAGTTCTCAGCTCCAAGAACACCTCAGCAAAATGGGGTAGTTGAAAGAAAGAACAGATCTTTAATTGAGGCTGCCAGAACAATGCTTGAAGAATCAAAGTTACCAACATATTTCTGGGCTGAAGCTGTTAATTGTGCCTGTTTCACTCAAAATATCTCTTTGATCAATCAAGCTAAAGGCATGACTCCTTATCAGTTGTTCAAGAGAAGAAAACCAACTCTAAACTTTCTTCATGTCTTTGGATGTAAATGCTTTATACTAAGGAATCAATCTGACCATAAAGGGAAGTTTGATGCAAAGGCTGATGAAGGGATATTTGTTGGTTATTCAGCTGGAAAATCTTATAGGGTCTACAATCTAAGAACCAACATTGTTATGGAATCTGTGCATGTTGTGTTTGATGATAAAAAGATTGATGGACTAACAGATGAGGGACATTATGAGAGACTCAAATTTGACAACATTGAGATATATTGTGATGATAGTGAAGAGGAGACTGATGGAGATAACACTTCAAAAGGGATTCAAAACATGCCCTTGGATAATGCACAAAATACTGCATCCGTTGAAAGTCAGAATTCTGCATCCGTTGATAGAGGCAATGCAGTATCCGTTGAAAGACATGGTGTATCATCCGTTGAAGTACTAAATGAAGCATCCATTGATCATAGTTTATCAACGGATAATCGATTTACATCATCAGTTGATAGAACTCCAAGTTCCCTGCAAAGGACCAACAACTCAGGGGGAGTTTCAACTAGTCAACACTCTGTCTCACATCATGACAATACTGAGGCCACCTCATCTAGAGCACATCTTCCACTTCAAAGGAAATGGACCAAGAATCATCCCTTTGAACTGATCATTGGTGATGCATCATCTAAAGTGCAAACAAGAAGAGCTACTCAAGATGAATGTCTGTATAGTAGTTTTCTATCTCAGGAGGAACCTAAGAAAGTGGAAGAAGCCTTATTGGATCCAGATTGGATATTAGCTATGCAGGAAGAGCTAAACCAATTTGAGAGAAACCAAGTTTGGAAGCTGGTACCCAAACCAAAGAACAAGAGTCCTATTGACACAAAATGGGTATTCAGAAACAAGATGGATGAAAATGGCATTATCATAAGGAATAAAGCCAGATTGGTTGCTAAAGGCTATTCTCAGCAAGAGGGAATAGATTTTAATGAGACATATGCTCCTGTTGCAAGACTTGAAGCCATCAGAATTTTTCTAGCCTATGCAGCTCATGCCAATTTCAAAGTCTATCAAATGGATGTCAAGAGTGCATTTCTAAATGGGAAATTAGAGGAAGAAGTCTATGTAAGTCAACCTCCAGGATTTGAAGATCCAAATTTTCCAGACTATGTATATTATCTGTTGAAAGCACTCTATGGACTGAAGCAAGCACCTAGAGCCTGGTATGAAACCTTATCAAAATTTCTTTTGGAGAATCACTTTACTAGAGGTACTGTTGATAAAACTCTCTTCTTTAGAAATGTTAATGGCTCTAGTATACTTGTTCAAATTTATGTAGATGACATAATATTTGGTTCTAAAGATGATAAACTTTGTAAAAAGTTTGCTAAGCTAATGCAAAGTAATTATGAAATGAGCCTTATGGGAGAACTAACCTATTTTCTTGGTTTACAAATTAAACAAGTTAGTAATGGAATTTTCATTAGTCAAACTAAATATATTCATGATCTTTTAAAGAAGTTTGACTTAATGGAATGTTCATCTGCAAAAACTCCCATGGCCACTGCCACCAAACTTGAATTAAATAAGACTGAAAGGTCTGTGGACATTACAAGTTATAGAGGCATGGTTGGTTCACTTTTATATTTAACTGCTAGCAGACCAGATATAATGTTTGCTACATGTCTGTGTGCTAGATTTCAAGCTGATCCTAGGGAGTCTCACTTAATAGCTATCAAAAGGATTTTCAGATATCTCAAGGGTACACCAAATTTAGGTATTTGGTATCCTAGAGAATCTGGCTTTGATCTAATTGGTTATTCAGATGCAGACTATGCAGGTTGTAAAATAGACAGGAAAAGTACAACAGGCTCTTGCCAATTCCTGGGAAACAAGCTTGTATCATGGTTTAGCAAAAAGCAAAATTCAGTCTCTACTTCTACAGCTGAGGCTAAATACATTGCTGCTGGAAGTTGCTGCTCTCAAGTGTTATGGATGAGAAATCAACTCCTTGACTATGGACTTCATGTTGATAGAATTCCTATCTTTTGTGACAACACAAGTGCCATAGCCATAACAGAGAATCCTGTACAGCACTCAAGAACCAAGCACATTGATATCAAGTACCACTTCATTAGGGAGCATGTCATGAATGGTACAGTGGAACTACATTTTGTTCCAAGTGAACAACAAATTGCAGACATATTTACCAAGCCACTTGATGAATCAACATTCACAAGATTAGTAAGTGAGCTAGGTATGCTTAATTACTCTTAAAATTCATGTCCTTATTGCAATTTGAATTGAAGCCTGAAATATATTAGTTGCTAGAACAAATTTGACTTTTAACAAAGTTTATACCATCAACGGATGTTTCCTATCCGTCGAAAGTCAAAATTGCTCTATCAACGGATATTCATTATCCGTTGAAAGACAAATACATTTCTGGAATTTTTATCCGTCAACGGATAAAACTGAAGTACCTTTCAACGGATGACAATCTGCCTTATCCGTTGAAATGTCACATCAGTCGATTCAGGTGTTTCACAGCCGTTGATTCTATTTTCTTAACCGTTGATACTCATACATACATCTGTATGTATTGGTTTTAAAGGTAGTTGTTAGAATACTTACAGTTTATTCTTAAACGGCTGAAATTCACTAACATATATTTATTGACTAATTTTTTTTTGAAAGCATATAAGCCCTTCTGATTTTTCATTTTTACTTTACGCTTTCTTAAAATTTCAAGCATTTACCATTTTCTCTCTGCAAAACCTTCAAGTTATTCTCTGCAATTTCTACTCACAACAATGGCACCAGTCGTGAAAATTATGTCTCAATCTGGGTTCATCTATGAGAAGAACAATTTCATAGCTTTGGTAGAAAAGAATGAAGCCCATTCAGACTATCACAAAATGATGGACTTCATCAAAAACTGTAAACTTAGCTATGCAATGCTGGAAGCCCCAACGATTTACTGTGAAGTAGTTGAGGAGATTTGGACAACTGCTGAGTTCAACTCCATAGATATGACTATCTCCTTCACTCTCAAAGGTAAAAATCACTGTATTAACTGTGATGATTTACAAGCATGTTTTAAATTACCTGAGAACAATGCCATGACACCACACACTGATAATGATGTATCCAGCATGTTAGATTCCATAGGTTATTCTCTTAACTCTGCTAGTTTAGGGAGTATTAGAAGAAAAGGCCTTAGGAAAGAATGGAGTTTTCTTGGGGATGCCTTTATAAAGGTTTTCTCTGGGAAAATTAGTAATTTTGATGCCATAACTTCATCTCTTGTTAATATGCTCTATATGCTTGTTTCTGATAGGTATTTTAACCTTAGCAACTATGTGATGCTAGAATTGGGTACTAGATTAGGTAACAAAGCTAATAGACCTAATAACATCTATTATGCTAGATTCTTTATGTTATTGGCTAACCATGTTGCTGAAGGTTTGGTCATAATCAATGAGAATAATAAACTCAAGTGCTGGGCACAAGAGAAAAGAGTTCTTGCAGATTTATTGAGAATGGATCTCAACAGCAGTGTGCCATTGGTATATTTACCAATCATGAATGCACCTCAGGTAGGTGAGGTAATTGCTTCTACAACTCCTACTTCTTCCAACCCCTCTATTTCTTTATCTTCTAGTGTGGCCATGAAATCTGTGACAATGCCCCAACAGATTTCTACCAAGGTCACCAAAACTAAACTTTCAAAATCAAAGACAAAGAAAACCACCTCTGTTGTTTCTCAAAAGACAACAGTTGTAACACCAACCATTAACCCTGAGGGGAGTGAACAGGGTGTGAGTGGTGAGGGGAGGGGTGAACATCAAAGAAACCCCCAGGATAAGGAAGGAGAGTTAAGTGCTTCCCAAGCTAGCCAAGCCACAGTTTCTCAAAAAGCTGTGGTGGTTGAAAAGGTATCTAGCACATCCCTAGTTGCATCCTCCCAAAAGGATGTTACTATTGAAAATAGTTCCCAACCAGGAACACAGAACAAACGAGGGAGGGACACTGAAGCCAAACACTCACCAACAAAAGCTTTTATTAGAAGAAAGAAGGCTAGAACCAAATCTTCTACACAGGGTGCACACACTGCACAGATACATCCATCTGTATCTATGCCTTCTCAAACTCAGTTTGATGTGGCTCCAATAAATGTGGAGTCACAGCCCCATTCTCTCACAATAATCACACATCAATCACCAAACACTTCATCACCATCTCTGGATGTGGATATGTTATTCCCATCAATTCCTGATTCTCCCTCTTTACAACTCAGGGAGGAGCCCCACTCAAATACAGGTGATCATCATCTCTTAGATGATTTGTTGGATCACCCGCAAATTCTTTCAGATATAATTGAAGGATCTGTGTCACCACATCTCAAATCAATCTACACAGATTCAACAGTTATATCACTTTCAATTTCAACTTCTTTTCCTTCTTCAACGGATATCACTCATCCGTTGACAAGTGGTTGCTCTTCAACGGATAAGCTTAACAGCAGTTATCCGTTGATAACATCAGTTTCACCTTCAACGGATATTCCACATCCGTTGATAGTCTCTCCACACATAACTGAATCAATTCCAAGTGTAGAAGACATGAATACTGTGCAATCACTCTTAGGATTGAGGGAAGGGAGTGCAAATTTGAGTGAGAGGCTGGGTTGCTCCCAGGCAAAAGGAGAGATTGAGAGCTCAAAAATGCTTGCTATTTCTTCCAGCATGGCAAAAGTAAGTGAGAGGAGTACCACCTTAGTAGGTGAAGGTGAGGGACTGAGTTGTGTGAGCCAGGGGGAGCCCCTGATGCAAGAAAATAGAGAAAAAGAGAGAAAGGCAGGTACAGTAGATATAAGGGTGGAACCAGCCATTGCTAGTGAGTCAATGATTGTGGATGATACTGAAAAGGAAAGACAATTTCAGCAACATTACAAAGCTGTAATTGATAACATTTCCTTGGATGCTGACACTTTTACTCATCCTGTGTCAGCCTATCATATGTTGGCTGCTCAGGGCAATGAGGAGGCACAAAAGACACTACATCTAGTACACACAACAGAATCTCTTCAAAGGGATAAAGCTGCTATTAACAAGATGCCTTCTACAGCTGGTGAGCCATCTGAGGAATTTGGAGTAAATTCTGATGATGATGACTCTGTTTCTTTTGATGGAAGCATGAACTTAGGGGGAGATGAAGGCCCTAGTTCAATTCCAAATCTACCTGAATGGGCTTTGACAAAGGAGTATAGATCAGGGGAATTCAATGTCTCCTTAGTCAAACAAATCAACACTATTCAACAGGCCATTCAGAACACTTCACATGCAAGTATCAAGGCTATCCTTCAAGCTCACCTGGACTCACTGCATCTCATGAAGTTGCAACAAGTAAAGCAGAATCTGAGTATGGATGATCTCAGGAAGGATATTGCTGACTTGAAATCCTACAGTTCTGAAAAATTGGATTCAGTCATGCCCTATGGTACATTGCAGGACTTGGTTTTGAGATTGAAAAAGGAATCAGTTACTGAGAAAAGGCTGGCCAAGTTGGAAGACAGAGTTCAAGTTATTGAAGATTCTGTGGCCACCATTCTTCACAACCAACAATCTCAAACCAGTCTCCTAATGCAGCTGGCAAAAGCACAAGGCTTGACCCCTCTCCTTGATGATAACAAAAAGGGGGAGAGTAAAAGGGAAGGGGAAGGAGAGCCATCTACAAAAATCAAAATATCTAAAGTGCTAGTTCCTGCCATCACTACTTCTCCAATCATTCAAATCAAAGGAAAGCCTGATGGAATTGATTTGATTCAGCTAGCAGCAGCTGAAATTCAAGTGAAAGAGCAAAGGAGGAGAATTGATGAAAGGTTGCAACTGTTGTTTGGCTCTACACAAGATAAATCAACATCTGTGAAATATAGCACAAAGATTGAACCAATCAACATGGAGCTCAAGCCAGTAGGGAGACATAAGGATGGAGAAGCTTCTTCCAAAGAACTACAAGCTATAATTCTCAAGCCCAATAAAAGATCCAATAAGGACTCTACAAAGAATCCTTTAAAAGAAGTGGACTTTCCTCCTCCAAAAGCTGATGAGAACAAGCTTTTAGGTAGGAGTATTGCTTATCTCAAAGAGACCATGGATGAGGCTGTAAGGAGAAATAGGGCTATTATCTCTAGAGAGGGAAAGAGCATATGTGTGATGCAAGGACATCCCAAATTCTCAATAGCCAAGAAGGAAGAAGTCAAGCAACTAAAGGCTGACAAAAGAGCACAAGCAAAGCTTGAACAACAGCTAAAGTCAAGTCAAGTTGAAGAAGAGAAAGGAATTGAAGTCAGGGGTGAAGACAAGATTGCAAACCTAGATGAGGTTTTTGGGAGTATATTTGGTGAGAGTATGGAAGAAAGAGAGGAATGGCAGAAGGGAAACAGAAGAAAGGCCAAGGCACATAGAAGGAGTGAAGATAATACTGAAGTAACCAAATCTATATCTAAACCACTACCTTCCATACCTGAACCTCTTGTTGCTAATCCCACTATAAACATCCATGGTGAACCAATCATTCCAAAAGAGGAACCTATTGATTGGGACACCATCAAATTGCCTACCTTTCTAACCACTCTTCCACTACCAAAGAAACAGAAAAGAAAACCCAAATCTACACCTCCCATAACCTCTAAGAAATTCACTCAAAAACAAAAGCCTAAGCCTAAGCCATCCATTTCTAAAGATGATTATGTTCACATCTGTGACATAAAAGAAATTTCAGACATTGAACTCTATCTGGATGAGCTGGAGGATGTAAGAGGAATAGCTGCTTACAGACAGCTACCAGAGAGATTAGTGTTCAGATACAAAGGAGCTGGGGAAAGAACATGGCCTCTCCACAGGATTCTGAATGAAGGCTACTCTACCTTGATTAGAGTCTTTTCAGCTATACAAAAGGATTCTGGCTTTACCAGAACTGCCAAGACTGAAATTCTCAACAAGATTGCCAATATAAGGAAAACTTGGAGGGAGCCCAATGCTTTACCCAGGACTTTACTCATTCAAGAAAGGGGAATTACAATTCACAAATCACCTCATTGGTTGATGGAATTTAGAGATGATAAAGGAGTCAGAAGATTCTTCAGACTTGAAGACCAACTCAAGATTGACAGCAATGAAACTCTCAAGGAAATGCAATCTAAGTTGGATATCAGTGTTGAAGATGAAGCTGAATTCTTCAGACAACTCCAACTCCAAATTGAGGAAAATGACAAAGGGCTAGGAAAGAAAACCAGGGAACAAAGAAGAAAAAGATGATTTGCTCAGGCTAAAGGAGTATCCTTGGAAATACTGTAAATCTTCAATTTCCTCCTAGTACATACATTTTTGCAGCATTTTCAAATTTCTACTTAGTTTCAATTCATATATCTGTTAAGTGTTTTGTTATCATCAAGTTAACCCTGAATTTATGCCTACAATTCTTATAGACATAAATAGGGGGAGATTGTTAGGAATATATGTGCATTAGTTTGATGATATGTTTAACAAAATACTTAAGTAGAAATTCAGTGTCTGTAGCCTCAACGGATAAGACCACTTTGGCTATCCGTTGATGGTGTAGCTTTACTTAGAAATAAGTCTAGTGTTGTAGCATATTTCAGTCTCTGTATTTAAGATGTAATTCTTAGAAGTTGAGAGAAACTATGAGTCATGTTGACTACTAGAAGATATGCAGATAGGAAGGCCAATTGTAAATATTTCATGCCTTGTAATTTTGTATAAATGAAGTGGTATCAACGGATGACTTAAAGACCTTCAACGGATGAGAAGCTAAGCTTCAACGGATGTCTCTAAAGCTTCAACGGATAACATCCTTCAACGGATGAGTGCATCAACGGATGAAAGCTTCAACGGATGTTCTGTTGATTAACCGTTGATAAGTGGTAGTTGTACCTACAAACAGAGGCACGTGGGTGAACAGAGATAACTGAAATGTGGCAGCCTAATTTCAGGAACATCAGAAAAAGCAGCCGTTCTACTCTAGTATAAAGAGGCAATAGTCAACAAAGTACTTGAGTGATATGGAGAAGAAACAAGTGGAGAACTTATTTTATTATTGTATTTTTATCTTTGTCTTCACTTGTACACTTGGTGATATATAAACCAAGTAGTAGCTAGTAATTAGATAAGAATTTTTCCAGAGCTGTTTAGAAAAATCTTGAGAGAAAAATTATCTAGTTTGTACTAGGATGCAGCTGTGATCAAATTCTGAGATCACAGAATTTCTGAAATACCATCTCTGGTGGAACAACAAATCCACCAGAAAAGTTTTTAAAGGTTTATTGTGTTCTTTACATTTGTGTTTGAATATATATCTGTCTGTATCAGCTTAAAGCAATTCACACACTTGTTCATCTTGAACACACAGTCTTTATAAACTGCTCAAAACTTGAAAAAGTTTTGAGATTTACATTCAACCCCCCTTCTGTAAATCTCATTGTTAGTTCTTTAGAAATAACACTATGTCTACACAGAATTTGAATGCACAGTTTGCTAATATGCCATTTGCACCTAATCCCTATTATGTTGCATTTAGTATGCCATAAATGTCATTTAACATGCCTTACTGGAATAACATATTCACTAATATCATGCCATTCCCTGTTGATTATAATATGCATGATAATTTTGTAGCAATGAATGGTTTCAAAGGCCCAACTCAAATGACCAAGGATGAATCTGATTTCCCCAAGTCAAATGAGATAAAGCCTAAGAAACAGAAAAAGAAAGCTAACAAGGCAGGACCCAAGGAAACTTGGGTACCAAAATCAACTTGATTTGATTTTGATGTGTGCAGGGAAACAGAAAGAATCTTTTGTACTTGGATAGTGGCTGTTCAAGACACATGACTAGTGATTCTACCCTGCTCACAGAGTTCAAGGAGAGAGCTGGCCCAAGTATTACTTTTGGAGATGACAGCAAGGGTTATACCGTGGGATATGGCTTGATTTCAAAGGACAATGTCATCATTGAGGAAGTTGCCTTAGTGGATGGTCTCAAACACAACTTGTTGAGTATCAGCCAACTTTGTGATAAAGGCAACTCAGTAACCTTAAACTCAGAAGCCTGTGTTGTGACTAACAAAAGAAGCAATAAAGTGGTTCTCACTGGTGTGAGAAAAGAAAATGTGTACCTAGCTGATTTCAACTCATCTAATGCAGAATCTGTTACTCGTCTTCTCAGTAAAGAAAGTCAGGATGAAAGTTGGCTATGGCACAAGAAGCTATCCCATTTAAACTTCAAGACCATGAATGAGCTAGTAAAGAAAGAACTGGTTAGAGGCATTCTTCTAGTGGAGTTTTCTAAGGATGGACTCT
This sequence comes from Apium graveolens, assembly GCF_009905375.1. NCBI lineage: Eukaryota > Viridiplantae > Streptophyta > Magnoliopsida > Apiales > Apiaceae > Apium > Apium graveolens. Next base: position 75,740,972 of record NC_133656.1, read on the forward strand.
GTGATGCCTGTCAAAAGGGGAAGCAGATTAAAGCATCATTCAGGAAGAAACTTGATTCAATAATTGAAGAGCCTTTGCAACTGCTACACATGGATTTGTTTGGACCAGTGAATGTGTTATCCATCTCAAGGAAAAGATTTTGCCTAGTACTTGTAGATGACTTCTCAAAGTTCTCTTGGACATATTTCCTAAAGTCTAAAGATGAGGCTAGTGAAATCATCATCAATCACATAAGGCAAGTCAATAATCATCCCGATTTCAAGGTTAGAAGAAACAGGAGTGATAATGGAACTGAGTTCAAGAATTCTGTAATGAGAGCATTTTTTGAGGAAAATGGGATTCTGCATTAGTTTTCAGCAGCAAGAACTCCACAACAGAATGGAGTAGTGGAAAGGAAGAACATATCACTTATTGAAGCTGCAAGGACAATGCTTGAAGAATCTAAACTGCCAACATATTTCTGGGCTGAAGCTATAAATACTGCATGCTACACTCAGAATATTTCCCTGGTTAATCAAGCAAGATGCATGACTCCTTATCAATTGTTCAAGAACAAGAAGCCAACTCTAAATTTTCTTCATGTCTTTGGCTGCAAATGCTATATTCTGAGAAATCAAACTGATTAAAATGGGAAGTTTGATGCTAAAGCAGATGAAGGAATTTTTGTTGGATATGCTGTTGGTAAAGCATATAGAGTCTACAATCTAAGAACCAACATTATTTTGGAATCAATACATGTTGTGTTTGATGATAAAAATATTGAAGGACTTCAAGATGGAGATTACCATGAGAGCCTTAAATTTGACAATGTGGAGATGGTTAATGATGACAGTCATGATGAAAGTGATCAAGAAACAGTATCAAAGGATAATGCAGATAAATTTACTACCAATGAAACACAAAACTCAACACCTGTCGAGTTGCATAATGCTTCATCCGTCGGGAGGCAATCTGCATTATCCGTCGGGAGACAACCAGCTTCATCCGTCGGTACTCAAAATTCACCATCCGTCGGGTTATCAAAAGGAGCAGGAAGCCAGGATAGATCACCTACACAAAGTTCCCCTTTCTCAAATCAAAGATCCACAAACTCAGGGGGAGTTTCTAACAATCAAAACTCAATAACATATCAAGACAACAGTGAGACCTCTTCATCTAGAGCTAATCTACCTCAACAAAGAAAATGGACACAAGATCACCCCTTTGAGCTCATAATTGGTGATGTTTTTTCTAGAGTTCAAACCAGGAGAGCAACTCAAGAAGAATGTCTATACAGCAGCTTTCTTTCCAAGGAAGAACCAAAGAAGGTAGAAGAAGCTTTGTTAGATCCTGATTGGAGTTTAGCTATGCAGGAGGAGCTAAACCAATTTGAAAGGAATAATGTATGGAAGCTGGTACCCAAGCCTAAAGGAAAGAATCCAATAGACACCAAATGGGTATTCAGAAACAAGATGGATGAAAATGGCATAGTAGTCAGGAACAAAGCTAGATTGGTTGCTAAGGGCTATTATCAACAAGAAGGAATAGATTTTGATGAAACATTTGCTCCTGTTGCAAGACTTGAAGCCATCAGAATCTTCTTAGCCTTTGCAGCCCATGCCAATTTCAAGGTCTATCAAATGGATGTCAAAAGTGCCTTTCTGAATGGAGATTTGAAGGAGGAAGTCTATGTCAGTCAACTCCTGGTTTTGAAGATCCAAATTTTCCAGAACATGTCTATTATCTTTTGAAAGCACTTTATGGATTGAAGCAAGCACCTAGAGCCTGGTATGACACTTTATCAAAGTTCCTTTTGGAAAATCATTTCACGAGAGGTACTGTAGATTAAACTTTATTCTTTAGAAATGTTAATGGCTCTAGTATACTTGTTCAAATTTATGTAGATGATATTATTTTTAGCTCTACAGATGAGAAACTTTGCAAAAAGTTTGCCAAATTGATGCAAAGTAAGTATGAAATGTGTATGATGGGAGAACTAACTTACTTTCTTGGTTTGCAAGTTAAGCAAGTTAGTGATGGAATATTCATTAGTCAAACTAAATATATTTTTGATCTTTTAAAGAAGTTTGATCTAATGGATTGCACATCTGCAAAAACTCCCATGGCTACTGCAACTAAGCTTGAATTAAATACTACTGAAATGTCTGTGGATATATCAAGTTATAAAGGCATGGTTGGCTCACTTCTATACTTAACAGCTAGTAGGCCAGATATAATGTTTGCCACATGTTTATGTGCTAGATTTCAGGCTGATCCCAGAGAATCTCACTTAATAGCTATTAAGAGAATTTTCAGATATCTCAAGGGAACACCAAAACTTGGCATTTGGTACCCTAGAGATTCTGGTTTTGATCTAACTGGTTATTTAGATGCAGATTATGCAGGTTGTAGAATTGATAGAAAAAGTACAACAGGAACCTGTCAATTTCTAGGAAATAAGCTTATGTCCTGGTTCAGTAAAAAGTAAAATTCAGTTTCTACTTCTACAGCTGAAGCTGAATATATTGCTGCTCGTAGTTGCTGTGCACATATATTATGGATGAAAAATCAATTACTAGACTATGGTTTGCAAGTTGAGAGGATTCCTATTCTCTGTGATAACATAAGTGCAATTGCCATCACTGAAAATCCAGTACAATATTCAAGGACAAAGCACATAGATATCAAGTACCACTTCATAAGGGAACATGTAATGAATGGTACTGTGGAACTACACTTTGTTCCAAGTGAGAAGCAGCTTGTAGATATCTTTACCAAGCCACTGGATGAATCCACCTTTTCAAGTTTGGTAAGTAAGTTAGGTATGCTTAATTATTCTTAAATCTATATGAGATAATTTGCAAGTTGTTATGCAGCCAGAAATTTAATTGATTTTTCAGTCTTGGATGAAATTTTGGCTAAGTCAAAATTTACATCTCGACGGATGATCCTTATCCATCGAGTTTGATCATCCGTCGATATACTATTTGCTAATAAAAATCAATTATTTTTGTGGAATATTTTATGACTCGACGGATAACAGTCAATCCTCATCCGTCGAATTGTCTTAATCTCAGCCGTTAATTCCCTGAACATTATCCATCGAGTATACTTACAGTTTGTAAGCATAACACGACCGATAATGGGTGGAATTTTTACGGTTTATTTTTAAACGACTATTTTAGGCAATTTTCATTGGTTACTTTATTTTACTTTATTATTTTTACCAGTTATTCTTTGAGATAGTATAAAAGCTTATTTCCTTTCAATTGCTTTTCTTTTATCATTCTCAAATCAACTGCTCAAATTTCTTTCTCTTTCAAAGCACTTACTCTTTCTCTTCAAGCTCTCATTCTCTAACAATGGCACCCGTTGTCAAGGTTATGTCTCAAACTAGGTTTATTTATGAGAAGAACAATTTCACTGCATTAGTAAACAAGGGTATTCAGCAATCTGGTGACTATCACAAGATGATGGACTTTGTGAAAAATTGCAAGCTTAGTTATGCCATGCTGGAGTCACCCACAATCTTTTGTGAAGTTGTTGAAGAGATGTGGACCACTGCTACATACAACTCAACAGATAAGACAATCACACTCACCATTAAAGGTAAAGAATTATGTATAAATAGTGATGTTATAAAAGCATGTTTCAAGATTCCTGATAACACTGTGACCTCACCACAAACTGACACTAATATAATCAATATGCTTAATTCCATGAACTATGCTCTTTCTACTTCTAAGTTAAGTTACATTAGGAGACAGGGCCTTAGGAAAGAATGGAGTTTTATATGTGATGTAGTGACAAAGGTCTTTTCAGGTAAAGTCAATAATTTTGATTCAGTCAATATCTCCATGCTTAACATGCTCTACATGCTAGTTACAGATAAATTCTATAATTTCAGTGACCTGGTTTTGTTTGAGTTAGGTTTTAAACTAGGAGAGTTAAATAAGAGAGGTAAGAATGTGTATTATGCTAGATTCTTTATGATGTTAGCTAACCATCTCTCTGAGGGTATTGTGCTTGAGAACTCTAACAACAAATTAGATTGTTGGGTTCAAGAGAGAAGGCTCATTGCAGATTTGAACAAGGCCAATCATCACAAGGAGGTGCCACTATTCTATTTCCCTGTAATGGAAGCACCTCAGGTAAGTGAGGTAAGTTCATCTATTCCTACCACTATTCCAACCTCACTAATTTCTTTGAGTACTAGTGTGGCTATGGTAACTGTGTCAATGACCCAACAGTTGTCTACCCAAGCTACCAAACCTGCAAATATTTCAAAATCCAAATCAAAGAAAGCCCCCTCTGGTATCTCTCAAAAGATGCTAGTTGCAAAATCCACCAAAACCAAAGAGGGGAGTGTGCAGGTGGGTAAGATAGGTGAGGGAAAGGGTGAACACAAAAGAAACCCTAAGGATAAGGATGGAAAGTTGAGTGGTTCCCAGCCGAGTCACACTGCAGTTTCCCAACAAACTGCAGTGCTTAAAAATGATAAAAGTTCATTTCTAGCAGCATCCACCCAAAAGGATGTAGTTATTGAACATAGCTCTCAACCAAGAGCACATGCCAAGAGGGTTAGGGACACAAGCTCACCCCAAACTTATGCCAGAAAGAAGAAATCTAAAACCCTTGGGGATGCACAGGGTACACACACTGTGCAAACTGGTGCTAAAGACACAGTCACTGCACCTTCACAAATTTAGCTTGATGTGACTCCAATAAATGTGGAGTCACAGCCAAAATCTCTAGTAATAGAAGCACCTTAAACACCAAACTCACCTACAAACTCACTGGATGTGGATATGATAAACACATCAATTCCTGATTCCCCTTCTTTAACTTTGTTGGGGAAGCCAAAATCTAGTGCAAGTGAGCATCATCTTTTAGATGATTTGTTGGCTCACTTGCCCATTCTTTCAGGAACTGTTGAATCATCTGTGCCCAAAATATCTTCAATCAGCACAGAGTCCACAATAGTTTCCATTCCTAGTTCATTCATTTCTACTCTCTCGATGGATATTGCTCATCCGTCGAGTAGTGATTGTATCCCGATGGATAAGCTTAACAGCAGTTATCCGTCGGATAGCAAAACCACTCACTCAATGAATATCACCCATCCTTCGAGTATCTCTGCACAGCTTCAAACTTCATTTATTTCAAGTGCAGAAGAATTAGTGGTTGTATAGTCACTATTAGGATTGAGAGAGAAGAGTGTTTTAAGTTAGAGTCTGGGTTGCTCCCAGGAAAAAGGAGAGGAAATGAGTGAAATTATACAATCCATTTCTTCAGGATTGGCAAAAGAAAGTGAGAGGAATCCCACCTTAGAAGGTGAAGGTGAGGGTGTGAGGGTGGGGAGCCAGGGTGAGACCCTGATACAATAAAAGAGAGAAAACGAGAGAAATGCAGGTACTGGAGCTATAAGGATGGATGTCATTGCTAGTGAGTTAATGAATGTCCAAGATGTCGACAGGGAGGGACTATCTCAGCAACCCAAAGCTGTTATAGATTCCCCTCCCTTGATGCTGAGGCATTTACTCACCCTGTTCCAGCTTATCAACTTCTAGCTGAATAGGGCAATGACAATGCAGAAATGATGCTCAATCTGGTGCATACCATACAGTCTATGATAAGAGCTAAGGATGCCATCACAGCTTTGCCCTTTACAGCTGGTGATGTGGATTATGAGACTGGTGGCTCAGCTGATTTCTTTGGTGATGAAAGTGGGGATATTGAAGATGAAGCAATGGACATAGGGGGAGAAGTAAGTTCCAATTCAAGATCAGGTATGCCATCATGGGCATTTTCAAAGCACTATGATGAGCACTACTTCAAGACAACCCTGATCCAACTAATCAATGAGACAAATACTGCTCTTCAACTTACTTCAAATGCCAGCACCAAGAAGCTCCTTCAGGCATATCTAGCCTCTCTGCAACTTCAACAAATTCAAGGCTTCCAACATGCTAGGGATGTAAACACCATCAAGGGTGATATTGAGGAGATGAAGAAGGCCATTTCAGACAAGATGGATTCTAAGCTTCCAGAAGCTACAATGATTGACATCAAGAGGCAATTAAGGAAAAATTCTGATCTTGTAACCAAGATAGATGCCTTGGATACAAGAATGTCAGCCATGAAAACATCCTTAACAGCCATTCATCTTCATCAAGCCCAATAGACAGATTTACTTCAAAAACTGGTGGCTGCTCAAACCCCCTCCTCTGCTCAACTTGATGATAACAAAAAGGGGGAGAAAGGACCAAGTGAGGGGGAGAAGCTTCAAATTCAAATCAGTAAAGTAATTGTGCCTTCAATTACTATCTCAAAGCCACCAGTTACAAACAGTATAGATTTGATAAATGAAGCAGCAGCCAACATTAGAGCAGCTGAAATAAAGTAGTTGAAGCCAATCAACTGGGAGAAGATTGATGAGGATATAAAAAAGAAGTTTGGACTAGTCAAGGAGCCAGTTAGTCAGCCATCAATCACTCTCAAGTCAAGCAAAATTCTGTGAATGAGATGAGCATGGACCATCTGGAAAGGGGATAATCATCCTGCATTAAATCTCCAAAGGCTGAAATAATTCTGAAACCAAGGGTAAATTATCCAAAATTATCATTGAAGAACCCTTTGGATACTGTGTATAAGACACCTAAGCCTGACAAAAAGAAGCTTCTGTCAAGGTCAATTACTTTCTACAAAGATCCAGCTGATTCAGCTTCCAAAAAGAGAATTGCTAAAATTTTCAGGAATGGGAAATAAATTTGTGTGGTGGCTGGACATCCTCAATTTGCTCAAGCAAAGAGAGAAGAAAAGGCTAGATTAAAGCAGGAAAAGAAGCAAGCTGCTCTAGATGCTAAAAAGGCTAAACAAAAGAAAGAGCAAATTGTTATCTTGGCCAAGCTACATGCTGTAAATTCATCACAACAAATTCCTGCTCAGCGATCTGAAATCATTGAATCTCAAGATCCAAATAAGCAAGTTGAACAATAGAAGAAGTCTCCAAGTATCAAGGAATTGGCTAAAAGAACCAAATGGAAACTGGACATTATTGATAAGGAATTGGAGAATCAGTTTCCCAAGGAGTCCACTTCAACTACAACTCAAGCATCAAAACCCTCTCTGGTATTTGAAGATTTCAAGGTGGTGGGTCCTTACATGAACATTCATGGTGAACCTATTGTGCCAAAGGATGAGCCAATAGAATGGGAAAACATACTAATTCCTGATTTCAATTTACCAATCCTCAGCAAGCCAAAAAGAACAAAGTCAAGAGCAGTCAAGAAAGTGAAGTTGTCACCTCTCAAATCCAAATCTCTAGTCAAAGCTCAATCTAAAGTCAACAAAGGAAATTATATGTACTTGTGTGACATCAAGGAGTTTTCTGATCTAAACCTCTATCTAGATGAACTAGATGAAGTGAGAGGAATTGATGCATACAGAAACCTACCTGAAAGGTTAGTGTTCAAGTACAAGGGAGGAAAGGAGATTCAGTATCCACTTCACAGGATCCTTCTAGAAAGCCAAGCTATACTGATTGAAGCATCTTGAAAATGACTGTGAGCAAAACTTTATATATTTTGTTAATTGAAGCACTTTTCAGTATTATCTAATATCTTTTAACGTTGTATTTTTAGGGTGTTTTGTTATCATCAAGTATCTCTTAATTTATGACTACAATTCCAGTAGACATAAATTGGGGGAGATTGTTGTGTATATGTTGTGTACTTGATGATTTCATGAACAAAACACCTTGGTAGATTTTACTTAGTTAAAATGTAGCACTCAACGGATAAGGATTATAGTCCCGACGGATAACTCATTTTAGTCCCGACGGATGATGACTTATTATCCATCGAGTGAGTAGCTTATGTAACAATAAGTCTGTAGCACATTTCTGCATACACATTGTTTAGAATCTGTAGTAGTACTTAAGTCATGATGACTTTAACTAGATATGCAGAATAGGTTAATTAATTGTATATAGATAATGTCTTGTAATTATACATAAATGAAATAGATTTAAGTGCCTAATTGTTACCCGACGGATAAACAACAATGAATTTGACGGATGATCAACAACCCGACGGATGATCACTAACTCGACGGATGATCATAAACCCGACGGATAAAGAATTCAAATATCTGTTGACAGTGACAACACAGTCACATGCGTCGAGTGTATGTAAATGGAATGTGGTAGCCTATTCAACTGGGTTTTTGAGAACAAAGAAGCATTTCCATTTCCATGCTATTATGAAGATAGTCAAAGATGCTGGAATAGAGTAATGAAGTAGCATTGTATTAGACTTGATAGTTTTTGTTTTATTATCCTGTCTTATTACTTTGTAATCTTGGTGATATATATAAAAACCAAGAAGCAGCAATAGAATAGTAACTAAGGAACTAATCAACCAAGAGAGAAACATTTGTAAGTTGTATTCTTAGCATTTCTCTCGTTCTTAGTTGTTATCATTTTGTAAGCAGCTGTGAGCTTTTTGCACATAGAGTTCTCTCTCGATATATATTATATATCTCTGGTGGAATCATTCAAATCTACCAAAAAGTTTTTAAAGACTCTTGTTTTTAATTACTTGTGTTTTGATTCATTTCAAGTAACTATTCCGCATTCTGCTAATCAATTCACACTTATATATATATATTTGAGTTAGAACATTTTTATTCAAGAAAAAATTTCAAGAATTCCATTCAACCCCCATTCTGTAATTCTTGTTACATTGTTAAGGGACTAACACTAACCAGCGAATCAAATACACCTTATTTAAAGCAGACGAGTTCTCATACATGTGTGACAAAGCCTTAATCAAACCATAAGTTTTCGTTTCCTTAAATATATTCTAAGGAACGTTCTTCGCCAAAGTCAACCTGACAACCCCTAGAGCCTACCTGTCTAATAGCTTCTAGTGTTCCTTCTTCATTGAAGTTGGTTTCTTTTCTTCCAGCGGTTCGTGTAATTTTTTTTGATACAAATAATCCTCAATTTGCATCTTCCAAAACCCATAATCTTTACCATCAAATTTGTCGATCTTTACCTTCCCGTCTTATGCCATCGCTCTCACTCACCTGAAAACTTAGGCTCTGATACCAGTTATTGAGTATACAACAACGAAAGCAAAATCCAAAACGAATAAATATGAACAAGAAAATAAACGTCAATCACACAAGACAAAAAATTACGTGGTTCGGAAATTTCTTCTCCACAAGCCACACTAATTTTGTACTGATCTCACACAATTTGTTATTTTATGATTTTACAATTACATGGGTATTTATAAGAGAAGAAACTAGTCCTAAATCAAAAGTATAGTCCAAATATGAAAAGTAGACTAATTCATAAACTAATCTGCATCTGAATAGTCTATTTTTATGGGTTTAATTAATAGACTCCACAAACCCAACAGTCCATCACCCAAATGACAATACCACAGCATGGTCCATCACATAAGCATCTCTAAGTCTTCCCAATCTCTTATAATATATTAGGGGCAGAGAAAGATAATTTTGAGGCTCTGTTGCGTTTCTGGGTTAGTTCAGCTGGGTGTTTGCAGAAGTAGGCCACTTGAACTGGAAGTTGCAAAAGTGGTCCACTACGCCAATTGCAAGTGGCGTGGGAGTTATGTCGCGCCACTTGAAGTGGCGTAGTTTGTATTTGATAATTTTTTTTTGTTTTTCTCTTCCCTGTTTTCCAACTAAATAAACAGAAGAAGCTGAACCATCTAAAATTCATGTTGAACAAGAGTTTTGAGAGGATTATTAAGCATAATATATTCTTATAATTTAAATTTTGTTTGCCTTATATTGTAGTAAAAGTATAATACTTCCACTTGACGGAAAAAATTAAGAGAAAAAAATTAATGAAAATATATTTGTTGACACCCGAAAATGGTCCCTTATAAAGAAATGTGAACTAGTATAACAAAGAGTGATTTTTAATTTTTGAAAATATAGTTATTTACTCCAAATTTTAAATTTTGTAACTTTATATATTAATATTTCTATACTACTTTCACTAAAAAATTCAATTTAAGAAAAAAATATTTAGGTAAATAGTTTTTAGCCACCCGAAAATTGGAAGAAAGTAAGGAAAATGTTAGATAAGCTCTCGAAAATAATACAATAAATTGGGAAAATATATTTTTCATAGAATGAACATACGAAATTTGAAATTATAATTATATAGAAATGACGTAGTATAGATTACTATGCTCCATTTTTGTTTTTTGGTATGAAACGAATAGAAAGTAGAAAATATAAAATAGTTAAGTTGAGATTACTGTATAGGAAATATTTGTTATCTCGAATACAAATTCTAGCTTGAAAACAATAGCTTGAAAGTACAACTTCAAAGCAACAGTACTTGAAAATACAACTTCTAGACTGAAAATAAGTGGGGACAATCCCAGCTTCGAATTTATTAAATTCGAGCGTCGTTGATGGTGGTTTCCACTTCCCGCACCTTCTCAACCACCTGAGCACGAATCGCAACCAACTTCTCCTGATAATATGCCCACAATTCCATCGTCATGTCATAGTGTTTCTTGTCCATCTCCTTATAAAGCTGGTGAACAACTTCCGAAGCATGGCCTGTCAGCGGCTCATCGAGCCAAACAAAGTAAGCACACTTCCGACTAGCACACCGCTCCCAACGCCTACCGGCATATTCATCGGTCCACATATTAGATATCCCAGGTTCCACACCACAGAAACACATTTCTTGCCTCTCCATCGGAGCAATGATTAAGATAAATATGTATGAGATTATCAACTTATGTTAGAAATGACAAATGGAAACTGGTATTTATAGGCAAAAATTTAAGGCAACCTTATCCCTTTGGATTCACATCTTATCCCAGCAGATTTGTGGTCATCCCTTTTGATTGACATCTTATCCCTTTGATTCAATTTTTAACATGTTATCTGAATTAAAGCAGAAGTCATATGCATTCATATTGTATTAATTTGAATTGACTACACACTGTGTATATTGAAGTTTGCAAAAAATCATTGTAATTGTATAGTCACTTTAGCACGTAAATAAAGATTGAACATGCAATTTGAAGTTGCTTGTTGTTGTTGAAAAGATTTGAGTGGTTACTTTTACTAGTAATTTTATAGTGGTTACTTTTATTAGTTATAGTATATGATGTCACATCCAAGTTGGAATCACTTTGGATTCACTGCTTATCCTCTTAGATTTTTGGGTCATTTAGTAAAAAAATTTACTGTAATTGTATAGTCACTTCAACATGCGAATAATATTTTACATCGCTTGTTGTTGTTGATAAGATTTCAGTGGTTAATTTTATCAGTGATTTTGTAGTGGTTACTATTATCAGTTATAGTATATTATAAGTCACATGCATGTTCGAATACATTTGGATTCGTGACGTAGCCCGTGAAATTTATTTACTAAATTTTTCTATATTATCACATCATCAATTTCTTGTTGGTATGAAGGCAATGTCAACATTATTTCTAAATCCTTTTCCATACTTTATCACAGATTTGATTTGGCACTTCACTTTGGATTAACTATTTCAAAATTGCAGAAGCAATTTGCTTTATGTTGTCATGAATAGTTGGCAGTCTGAATTACAACAAAGGTCACATGCTTCCTTTTTCAATTAAATTGAAATGACTACTCAGTGTGTGTATTGAAGTTTAAAAAAATCACTGTAATTGTATAGTCACTTTAGCACGTGAATAAAGATTGAACATGCAATTTGAAATTTCTTGTTGTTTTAGATAAGATTTGAGTGGTTACTTTCATCAATGATTTGTATTCTGGTGCGTGTCTGAACTACATAAAAGGTCATGAATAGTTTGTTGCATGTCTGAATTACTTTTATCAGTGATTTATAGTCTGTTGCTTGTTGTTGCGTGTTTTAAAATATGAACTGTAATTGTATAGTCTGTTTAGCACGTGAACGGTCATTCAAAGTAGCTTTACACATGTGCCAACATTTTAAATTTATGTATTATTTACCAAATCACTTATAAAAAGAGAGATACAACCTCATGAAGTCACACTCGTCAAAAGTAATTATGTCTTCACTACCAAATATGGATATTTGTTTTTGTGGGAAAATAGTTGTTATAGCGCATTAATGGAAGGGTATTGATGCATGCAGGCATTTTATCAAATGTCCTGACGGTGTTTGCATTTATGAACGTTGGATTGAGGAGTCATTTGAACCCCGTGCAGCAGTTCTCATAGAAATGCTTAGGGAAGAAATTAGCATAGATAATGTAGCCCACCGTGCAAGAATTCGTGAGTTGCAGCGCGAAAATGTGAAGGCAACGAAGGAATTGCAGAAAATGAAGGCATTCATCGACTCCCACACCTGGAACATCAATGAAGATGATGATGACTCCGATGATACTGATGAATGACATGCTTGATATATTGCTGGTTAACAAATATTTATATTGTTATATCATACTAGTCTCTATTTCTGTATCGTATTGTCGTTGTCTATGGACAATGTAACGTGTTCTACTTTCATATTATTATGTAATCGTGTGTTTTTTAACTCCAATTAATACCAAAATTTGTTTTTTTGGCTTGTATTGAAGTAGGATATAAATATTTTAATATGTGTCAATAATTTTTAATTTAATTACAGAAAAAACGTGTTTAATAGGCTCATGAACAAGGATTCGTTAACTACTTTAACGAAATATGAAGTACAATATATTGGAAGTGATATTAGTAAGTTGCTCTGATGTTATGTGATGGTATTTGTGTTTAAAGTTAAGTTTGCATTAATAAATAAATAAATATAGCAATAAAGTAAGGTACGAAATAGGAGAACACATAATTCAAAGGGAATCATCGGACATATAATCGTCGGAAAGGTAGTTCTTGTAACGCCCGAAATTTTTTAGAAATAATATTGTTAATATATTCCATTCTGTTAGAGAAGGGATCATTATTTTACAGCTGCTTTGTATTACTATTGGGATCAACTAATAAAAAATGTTGCTTTCGATTCTATTTACCGAGATTCTATTTCTATTTTTCTAGCTTTATTATTTGTTATTTAAGAAACTCGACTAAATGTTTAACTCGTATAGCTAATTTGATATTTGACTCGTGCTATTTAATAAATCAAATTAGTTTGCTAATTGTTCTAATTTTAGCTTTTGTGTAGTAAAGAGTGTGTATATATATATATATATATATTTATATTACATTTAATTTTTAATGAATGTTCCCTCAAGTAGTAAATGATTTCTTTAAAGAACGGTAAAGTACTCTACTATTTCTTTCAAGAAAAGAATAAAAGAGGAATATTAGGTATATATTTATATAAGTAACTTTTGCCATTATTTTAATTTATCTTAATTTATTTTATTTTATATTTAATTACTTTTTATTCGAATTATTCGAATTTTTATAAAAAATATAAATAATTATTTCTTAAATATTTTGGGACTCTAGAAAATTTTCTTAGAAAAAGAGTATTTGATACTTCCTTAATTTATATAATTCCTATTGTAACGCCCTCCAAACCCGGGTCGGAAGTTTGGGGCTCACAACACACACACACACAATATATAAACATGTATATAAAATATTATATGCAGTGACCCTTCTTTTCACAACCATGGATTGCAACAGGTTCAAGTATGAAAATAAGCCACAACCTTATCTTTTATTACATCGTACCAAATCCCAACTAGTTCAACTTACAACTGATAATACTATCGTACTTACAATCTTGCATAACTCATCTATAATATAAAGCTCATGCTAGCTCGATCCAACTTAACCTGGAATCCTAGCTTGCACACTGGACTGGGAATCCTCGTTACCAACAATTTCCTTTTCAACTGTTGAAAACATAAGAAGGTTTGCAAGAGTGGGCTAACTAGCTCAGCAAGTCATAATAGCAATAAATGAGGTCAAACAATAAGTAAATGAAATGATTCAGAAGAATCAAGTTTCTGAATAAACAATGATTAGAATTGGATATTTACTTTTCAATTTAAAAACCAAGGTTAGGCTGCTGATCAGTCACGCACTAACCCCGAGCAAGGCTCCCAGCTTTGCTCTATATACTGGATCCAAGGCACACATTGGCCTATTATTACCACGAATCTGGCCCGACCACGAATCTGGCCCATATTTATAAATTTATCCAATTCTAAAATAATTCAATATGATAACCAATGTAATTCAATAAGCTGAATCATAAACAACATTTATCTTGAAGCATAGGGTGATTCACAATACCATGAAGGTATAACAAGATATTCAAAAAGATTGACTTTCAATTAAGGAAAGAATCAGAAAGTAGAAGACCAAGGGTTCAAGGGTCACAAGAATTGGTCTTCTGTTAAACAATGAATAAGGGTTGGTATGTCAAACAATTTAATATCAGAAATCAATATGTGGTAGATATGTATTTGTGGAGTAGTATCGTATGTGTTTGGCTCGTATCTGAGAATTCAATAATTAATGGTTTATGAAGAATAAGTCTTATGGCTCAAGATCAATAAGAATCATGCTTCAAGGTTAAATATTTTAAAGCGCTTGCAAAATAAAAAAGGAGTTATTTTGAATAATAGCGACATGTTATGAGATAGTTCGAAAATAATTGCAATATATCTTGAAGAAGGTTCAGAAGTACTTGCCTTATCACAGATAATTACCAACTTCACTTGCATTCATTTATCATTTCTACTCAACAACCACTTATCTTCTTTTTCTATGCCTTGTTTCTATTCATCGATCACTTATTTTCTTTTTTCTACGCTTCAGTTCTATTTACTGATCACTGGCTTTCTGTTTCTATGCCTCGATTACTCTACTAGGCATCACAAGTATCTATCAATACTCAATCTCATATTATTCTAATCATCAAATAGACGTCATAAGCTTTTATCTACCCTCTGTTTTATCAAAACCCGATTTACGGATTGAAAGTTATAGCAAAAACCGTCAAACAATAACCACATAGGCAGATAACACATCAATCAGATAGCACGTAGCACATAGAACGTAAGATATTCGATCAAAATAATTTTTCAAAGATGATTCGGGGTTAAAATGACCTTCCAGGTATTTAATACGCATTTTTGAACATTTTTTGAAATTTAAACAGGACTTCGAATCATTTTAAAATTAAATAACAGGGTTTGAATGCCCGAATCTGGATTTAAAATAATTTTATAATAATTATCGAGCCTTGAAAATAATTTTAAATAATATTTTAAAGGTCGATACTATTTTTCAGAATTTTTAAATCAATTTTAAACAATTAAATCCAACTAAATAATTAATTAAAATCAATTAATAAATAATTAAACTAATTAATCAATTAATATTTAAATTAATTGACTAATTAATTAATTAATTATTAACAAAAATTAATTAAATAAAAAATTTAGATTTATTTTTGAATTAAAAACAATTTTTGGAATAAAAATAACCATTTTTGGAATTTTTGGAAATTAAAAATAATTTTCTGAAAATAATATAAAAAGAAAATACAATTTTTGTAATTATATACACAGAAATCTGATTTTTTGGAATTTTTATAAATAGAAATATGAATTTCATAAGTTTTTAAAAACACAGGGACCAATTTATAAAGTTTTACAAACTGGGAGGGTAGAATGGTAATTCTACCATCTCCCTCCTCCTTCTTCCACCTCCGGCGGCCGGCAGCCATGGCCGCCGGAGCTTTTCCGGCTACCAATAAAACAACCCAGAAACGCGTGAAATTAACAGGGAATAAACTACAAGCTTCCAGGAACACGATTATGCCATTAGTTTGATCAAACAATCAACGAGTAAGCCGAAAATTCAACCGGAAATCTACGCCTTCGTTAGCATCAATTTTCCGATCATCCCCTTCCCCTTATCGTTTGTTTATTACGAATATACCAATCGACTTGTCTTCCCACGATCTACAACTTGGTGCAAATAATTTCAACCAATAACCCTTGAATCAAAAATGCCTAAATTCCAATTAAGAATATTCATAGCTATAAACCCTAGTTCTTCAATTCGAGAATCAAACATTAATTTGAACATGTTATTGAACTCCAAATCAGTCATATAATATACCAAAATGACCAGGAAGAAAAGATCTACATGATTATGCCATCAAATCACACAAACAACATCACGAACAAAAAAATCCTATTTTAATTCTTAATTAATTCGAATTAAAATAAATAAATAAGAAGAAAATCCTTGATTTCTGCACTTGAATAGATGGTGGAGATGGATAGAGTTTTTTGAGAGCTTCGATTCGATATATAGCACACTGGATTCCGAGTTCGGTAACGCCTTCGTTTTCAGGTTTGATTATCAAGAACGCGACATGAATTCGACATTTTCTCTGTATTTTACGGGATTTACTGACTGATTATGATTATACGAAAAAAATGAAATAATAAAATGGCTATATATATTTATGGAATATTGGTTCGTGTTGGATCGTTTTGGATCGATAAATTAGTTACTTAGCTGCTAATTAACTGCAAAAATGATCTGATTTGATACCCGTATTGGATAAATATCCAAACCGGGCTTCTTATAAAACTTTATACGAAAATAATGTAATAATATCCCGTCTTTCGAGAATTCGGGTTTTGTTGATTCACCGAAATGATTATCGTATCAAAAATCTTGCGTCGGGCCGCGCACGGGTCAAACCGTAATCCGGATCGAAAAAGTCAAAATACGGAAAATGTCCGGAATTACCAGATTAGGTTAGGAAGGAGTTTTCGGAAGATTTTCGGGTTGTAAAAACGTAAAAATGGTTGAAGTTGGACGATTCCCGGCTTTATAGCATAATTTTGTAATTATTTAGAAAATAATTAATAAATTCATAAATCAATATAAAATCATATAACAGTCCAAAAATTACTAGAAAAATATCATATTTATCTATATTTTATTCTGGTCATAATAAAATTAACATACTTATACTTTACCACATATAAGCATCCACATAAAAACACCAATCGTCAAATAATTCACCAAAAATCACATAATAATCATATAATAATCATTTATCGATAAAAATAATTACACGCAATATCCCGGATATTACATCCTTCCCCCCTTAAAAGGATTTTGTCCTCAGAATCACACTAAAGATCAGATAATGATACGTTCAAGTATCTCACTTTCGTTTCCTCAGGTTGATCCCTCAACCTTACAACTTTTCATAAACTTTTACTCGCAGTATTACTCATTACTTAACAGTCTCTTGCTGACATCAAATTCTATTAGTTTCTCATATAACTCAATTCAAGTCTCCATTTTATATATATTGGAGCTTAATTGCTTTTCCTGAATATACACATATGAACATCTTATGAACCAGCTATACGTGTGGCTGTGAAGCCAACTCACTTACACTTATCTTGCCTATTTTACTACTTCAAAAAGGATCAACATAACGCATATTAATTCTCTTTTCTTTCTAATTCTAGCAATTTGTGCTCATGAACGTTTCCAAAAGTTACTGGTTATTGAACCTCATTCCCACATGTTTCTCTGTTCAATTAACTTAGTTTTAATCATTTACAATCGCATTCGAGACTCTTTAATCGTTCTCTTAATCTTACTGTCCATCTGCGAATGATATATTGAGACCATAGCGTATTCGATTCCTGACGTTCTCAAAATTATATCAGGATTATGAATTAACGAGAAAATCTTGACTGGATATGATTGCCACACAAACTTATCACCATATGTTATTTTCCTTAAATCACAATCGAGTATATTTGTTGAGCGAAAATTTCTTACTTCTTTGGAGAAGATACACTAACCTGGAGGTATTACCAGCATATTTTAACCCATATTATCATTTGTTTTGGTTTTAGGGAGTTCTCATATGAAACTAACTGCAATGCTTTTTCTTGACGTCTAGTCACATGTACATTTATTCTTTCTTTGTGCCATACTATCAGAAAGTCTTATTTTCCATCTAGGTCTTGTATCATATTCTCGGCGTAGCTTCAATCTCTTGAGTTATCGATGTTTAACCAAATTCCTATCTTTTTAGTTCCTCCTTACTTAATGCCCGTTCATCTAGGAGTGGTATATACTATTCTGGTTCGACATAATTCATCGTATTCTGAATACTCCTGTCAAATCTCAAATCAAACAATATTGATCATTTATAATAAATTTCTGGATCTGATGACATATCACCATTTCTCTAAGAAGCAACTAATCCACTTATTGGACGAACTATTTATTAAATTAAGAGAATGATTAGGTTTGGATAACCTATCGATAATGATGCAATTAACGCTTTCCTCACCTTTAGTTCTCAGGTGATTTCACTATGACGTCTCCTGGTGAAAAGTATCCATCTAGCCTTTAATATACAGCCCTAAATTCTTGGGTAGGTATAACATTTATTTACGTTTTCCCCCATTTTCTCTTCACGTCTAGACACTAGATATTTCCCTTTAGCCTTCGGTACTTGATCGTACTCCTGGGATGTATTCCCTATCTCAAATTACAAATGTTTCCTAATTTTTTCCTTTACTTCTGTCTTTCATATTACCCATATCTTACCTATATCCTGGCATCTTATAAAGTTTCTTTATCACCCTTTGATTCCACTTCCTCTTATATTTCCGTTCTTCATTCTCATAGCTCATTCAAACCGAACTCTTGACCTTAATACTCATTTTGATGTCATATCAAATTAGATATCAATACGAACTTTGATGCTCACCACATCCCATTCTGAAGTAAACATCAATCATCTATATTAATACCACTTTCGATATTTAACAACAACTTAAGTATCAACATCAATCAGAAACTGAATTAAAATTGTAACCCACATTTTATCCAAACCGGAATTACTTGATAAATCATTTATTGTATGATTATCAAAACAATTTGGAAACAAGACGTCCTTTAATAAAACTTTATTGCAGATGATAAAATCTCTTCGATTGACTAATAAAATCCATATTGGTGTAGGTACTAATCTCTTCTTCGTTCCACCTCCCTTTTTCCTTTTCTTCCTTTCTTCTCCTTGCTCTATCTTAAATCTTTAGTTCTTAAAACTTTCTCCTTACTTGTCCATACAAATAACTTTTTATTTCTCTTGTCCATTATAAAGGGCATATTCATCCAAGTAAAGCCTCATGCACTTGCAGCAATTCCTAAATTCTACTAGTGTCCTTACTTTTTCCCAATTCCTCATTGCTTTGATTTTGGATTTGAAAATCACATCAAAATTTGACTTAATCTAATTGGAATCGATTTCCATCTAACTGACCATTAATTAGTAAAATTACCCAATTAACTCACTTAATTGATCAATTGCACCAAATGATGACTAGCTAAATGAAATCAAAGACCAATTATATATAGTCGAATTGACTGTAACAACCTCTGTCAAAAACCGAGATCACAATTGTTTGGAGTATCAACATGAATATGAATAACACACAGAAGTATTCTTTCTATCTTTAGAAGTAGGGTATTTTCTAAAAATTTAGGCAACATTTCCTTTATATTATTGACTACCAGTCGGACTCAAGCTAACACCAACAATCAATCAAACAACCAACAATCAATCAAACAACCAACAATCCACTGCCACTTTCTAAACTCACCATTTCACCACCTCATATTAATCAGTACAACCCATGTCTCTCGGTTAGCTTAAGATTATAATGAACAATTCTTATTATACCATACCTTTTTCTCATATTTTCTGATTATAACTGAATATCACTACCGAGTATAATTACAAATTAAAAATTCTTTTAGTTCATGTTTTAATTAAAGATTTCTAATTAACAATTTATCCATACACTTATTCTTATTAGTTCAACTTCTGATAATCAGCACATGGTCTCAACCAACACTCGTATAATCTTGCGAATGAATTCATTTTGTTTTAAAGCATCACATTTTAAAAATTATTGCAGTCAAACCACCATACCTTCATCTCCCCTTATGTTTTTCCATACTGAACCTTCTTTGCTAACCCAGTTATAAGCATCAAATTTACTATAACTCACTTACTTGAGTGGGGAAAGCCCAACCATTCCTTGATGAACACGTTTAGAGTTTGTTCGTAACTAGCATTTCTTCGATCTTGAATCCTCATGACAAATATCTCCCACATGATTGAGGTATACTTCATCTTCACAACTTATTAATCGATTATCTGGTTATTATTAAGAATTTCTTCATTCGCTTCCGTTGTCCAATCAATCATTTGCCTTATTCGATATACGCATCTTTGCTTTCCTATTTTTTTTCTAGCTAATTCACCTCATACGGTTTGCTAACTACTTCAATTTACGCCAAAATCTCAAACTTAGAATGTATCATATATACAGAATCTCGCTTCCGATTTGAAGTCGTCGCGATAACCACATTATTGGCATAATGATTCTTCTTTATACATAAATGTCCACCATTTATTGGCTTGCAATTATCCATACTCATCATTTAACTCCATCTGCTACACGGGTTCATTTCACGTCCTTTTTAAAATATTCAAAGGATAGACCTTACACAAGAAGGAATTTGTGTATATGATTCTGATTGGAAACCTTTTGTAAGGAATAAGAGTACAAATAAACAATCGGAAATATCCTTGAATCAAGAAATCATAATTGAAGAGGAAAGAATGAATGATGATTTGGATATGAATGAGACAACCATATTTGTACTCAAGATGGCCAGTCTTTCATACTATATGGCATACAACACATGATTAGGTTGCGTCCCACCAGACTCTTTGTCATTTCGACAAAGCGTCACACCATAACACTGCTTGTCTCAATCAGAAAGCAATAATTTGAAGGAGGAATGATTTGAAAGAGATTTAACACTTTTCTTGTCACTTATAGAGCTGATCATGAAAGAAGTTCATACTTTACTCGAGATTCATAAGAATATATAGGATTATAGGAAAGAATGATACCATTGGTTGCCATCAACATTTTATCTATTTACAGCTTCAACGCTTGTCCGATCAATAGATCTCATTCTGAGTCATATATTCACTTTAAAAAAAATTCTCTGAATCGCCTTCTTAAATCAATCATTAAAACAAATTCCCATGTATTAGGTCTTTTATCTTTAGCGTCGCGCTTCTATGTTTATAATTAGACTCTATTTGCAGTCTTACGAGATTTACAATCATAACTTCAAATTTCGCTTATGCTGCTGATCGTTCAACAAATCGCCTCATTTGCTAATAACGTTCTTCCTTTAGAAAAGTCTGGAAATTTTCTCAAACTTCTTTGCTCATACTCGGCTTCTTGTGAATCGACGTATTCTTCGAACTCTAATCATCTCAGAAATTGGATGAACAGTTTCTCCGTACATTGGTTATGTCGTTAACTTATCGAACAACATTTGCATTCTTCTGCTAGGAACAATCAAACCTTCTCTATAACACCGAGTCCACTTGGCCTTCTAAACGAACCATACTAAATTCTAGAACAAGTATTCTTCTAAATAATCCAAATCTTATAACAATCGAGAAACTCAAGGAGTAATTGAACAACCAAGTTTTTAAAACCTGTTTTGTTTAAAGGACTTTTAGAACAAAATTTGTTAAGAAAATCTCTTTCGAAAACTGGTTTAAAATTTTGAAAATCATACACCTGGTCGTCATTACTATATGAGTTGGTTGTCATCCTTCTCAACTATCACAAGGAATCCAATTAGGAAAACAATCAGATAAGAGCCCATTCATTTCCATATATCTTCTAGCCCTTATTGGGTCCATTTTTCCTTCATTGGTCGACAAAAATTCCAATTACCGCTGCGTATTATTTTATTCGTAAATTCCCTTCTAGTCTTTCATAACAGTAACGCTCCCATTATCATCTCTTACGATTACTAGGTATAATAAGTTTATCCAGTAATCATTAAATCCATTTTATAAAACAAGGCCGACTAATATCACATCATATTACTACTATATGTATCATGATTGATCATAACATCATCATCAATTCCAAGAAGACTCTCGATATCCAACCTTCTCAATTTCCCTTAAAATCCATCTAGCTCACTTCACAAGATAATCATGGGTGGCATACTTACTAGTAGTGCCATATAACCTGGTAGCGGCTATCTTCCGGAACACACGTATCCTCACTCTAGGTTCTTTCTCATATTTATTAATACCTCGTGTACTCACCATATATTGTAGCTCTCGAATTCATCCTCATAGGTGTTGTTACTTCATAAGACGAGTTTTAAACGGATGTTATAGAACAAGGTGTAGAGTAGACAGAAAGGATGTACTCACAGTCGAACATCCGGTGGAACCAGAATCAATATGTGGGGGATTCTCGAATTGGTAGCTTCACATCAGGGGATGAGATAATAGCTTAAAAAGGTTCAACCGTCATGACAGGAGGTGATATAGTTAACATCAGTGGAAGAGCAGGGCTTAAATCAAATGATAGTCCTCCGACTAAAGGCTCTGAATGATCAAACGATCCCGGGATAAAAGAATATGCCATCGCAACTATCTGAAAATCGCGTCGCTAGATAAGATTCTCGAATCTCATCACAAATCATACCAAAACCTATTGTACAGTCGCATTCAACCTCTCGACGTTCTATCTTTCTATTTACTAATCCTAATCCTAACCCTCTATCAATTTCCCGACAATCTAGGCTTGTTTTAGTGACTTAAAATCTGTGGCTCTGATGCCAAACTGTAACGCCCTCCAAACCCGGGTCAGAAGTTTGGGGCTCACAACACACACACTTAATATATAAACATGTATATAAAATATTATATACAGTGACCCTTCTTTTCATAACCATGGATCGCAACAGGTTCAAGTATGAAAACAAGCCACAACCTTATCTTTTATTATATCGTACCAAATCCCAACTAGTTCAACTTACAACTGATAATACTATCGTTCTTACAATCTTGCATAACTCATCTACAATATAAATCTCCTGCTAGCTCGATCCAACTTAACCTGGAATCCTAGCTTGCACACTGGACTGAGAATCCTCGTTACCAACAATTTCCTTTTCAACTGTTGAAAACATAAGAAGGTTTGCAAGAGTGAGCTAACTAGCTCAGCAAGTCATAATAGCAATAACTGAGGTTAAACAATAACAATTTAAATGATTCAGAAGAATCAAGTTTCTGAATAAACAATGATTAGAATTGGATATTTACTTTTCAATTTAAAAACCAAGGTTAGGCTGCTGATCAGTCACGCACTAACCCCGAGCAGGGCTCCCAACTTTGCTCTATATACTGGATCCAAGGCACATATTGGCCTATTATGACCACGAATCTGGTCCGACCACGAATCTGGCCCATATTTATAAATTTATCCAATTCTAAAACAATTCAATTTTATAACCAATGTAATTCAATAAGCTGAATCATAAACAACATTTATCTTGAAGCATAGGGTGATTCACAATACCATGAAGGTATAATAAGGAATTCAAAAAGATTGACTTTCAATCAAGGAAAGAATCAGAAAGTAGAAGACCAAGGATTCAAGGGTTACAAGGATTGGTCTTCTGTTAAACAATGAATAAGGGTTTGTATGTCAAGTAATTCAATATCAGAAATTAGTATGTGGTAGATATTTATTTGTGGAGTAGTATCGTATGTGTTTGGCTCGTATCTGAGAATTCAATAATCAATGGTTTATGAAGAATAAGGCTTATGGCTCAAGAGCAATAAGAATCAGGGTTCAAGGTTAAATATTTTAAAGCGCTTGCAATATAAAACATGAGTTATTTTGAATAATAGCGACATGTTATGAGATAGTTCGAAAATAATTGTAATATATCTTGAAGAAGGTTCAGAAGTACTTGCCTTATCACGGATGATTACCAACTTCACTTGCATTCATTTATCGTTTCTACTCAACAACCACTTATCTTCTTTTTCTATGCCTTGCTTCTATTCATCGATCATTTGCTTTCTTTTTCTACGCTTCAGTTCTATTTACTGATCACTGGCTTTCTGTTTCTATGCCTCGATTACTCTGCTAGGCATCACAAGTATCTATCAATACTCAATCTCATATTATTCTATCGTCACATAGACATCATAAGCTTTTATCAACCCTTCATTTTACCCAAATCCGATTTACGGATTAAAAGTTACAGCAAAAACCGTCAAACAATAACCGCAAAGGCATATAACACATCAATCAGATAGCACGTAGCACATAGAATGCAAGATATTCGATCAAAATAATTTTTCAAATATGATTCGAGGTTAAAATGAACTTCCAGGTATTTAATACGTATTTTTGAACATTTTTTGGAATTTAAACGGGACTTCGAATCATTTAAAAATTAAATAACAGGGTTTGATTGCCCGAATATGGCTTTAAAATAATTTTATAATAATTATCGAGCCTTGAAAATAATTTTAAATAATATTTTAAAGCTCGAAACTATTTTTCAGAATTTTTAAATCAATTTTAAACAATTAAATCCTATTAAATAATTAATTAATATCAATTAATAAATAATTAAACTAATTAATCAATTAATATTTAAATTAATTGACTAATTAATTAATTAATTATTAACTAAAATTAATTAAATAAATAATTTAGATTTATTTTTGAATTAAAAACAATTTTCTGAAAATAATATAAAAAGAAAATATAATTTTTGTAATTATATACAGAGAAATCTGATTTTTTGGAATTTTTATAAATAGAAATATGAATTTCATAAGTTTTTAAAAAGACAGGGACCAATTTATAAAGTGTTACAAACTGGGAGGGTAGAATGGTAATTCTACCATCTCCCTCCTCCTTCTTCCACCTCCGGTGGCCGGCAACCATGGCCGCCGCTCGGAGATTTTCCGACCACCACCAAAATAACCCAGAAACGCGTGAAATTAACAGGGAATACACTACAAGCTTCCAGGAACACGATTATGCCATTAGTTTGATCAAACAATCAACGAGTAAGCCGGAAATTCAACCGGAAAGTTACGCCTCCGTTAGCATCAATTTTCCGATCATCCCCTTCCCCTTATAGTTTATTTATTACGAATATACCAATCGACTTGTCTTCCCACGATCTACAACTTGGTGCAAACAATTTCAACCAATAACCCTTGAATCACAAACGCCTAAATTCCAATTAAGAATATTCATAGCTATAAACCCTAGTTCTTCAATTCGAAAATCAAACATTAATTTCAACATGTTATTGGACTCCAAATCAGTCATATAATATACCAAAATGACCAGGATGAAAAGATCTACATGATTATGCCATCAAATTACACAAACAATATCACGAACAAAAATTCCTATTTTAATTCTTAATTAATTCGAATTAAAATAAATAAATAAGAAGAAAACCTTGATTTCTGCACTTGAATAGATGGCGGAGATGGATAGAGTTTTTCGAGAGCATCGATTCGATATATAGCACGCTGGATTCCGAGTTCGGTAACGCCTTCGTTTTCAGATTTGATTATCAAGAACGCGACATGAATTCGACATTTTCTCTGTATTTTACGGGATTTACTGACTGATTATGATTATACGAATAAAATGAAATAATAAAAGGGCTATATATATTTATGGAATATTGGTTCATGTTAGATCGTTTTGGATCGATAAATTAGTTACTTAGCCGCTAAGTAACTACAAAAATGATCCGATTTGATACCCATATTGGATAATTATCCAAACCGGGCTTCTTATAAAACACTTTATACGAAAATAATGTAATAATATCCCGTCTTTCGAGAATACGGGTTTTGTTGATTCACCGAAGTGATTATCGTATCGAAAATCTTGCGTCGGGTTGCGCACGGGTCAAACTGTAATCCGGATCGAAAAAGTCAAAACACGGAAAATGTCCGGAATTACCAGATTGGGTTAGGAAGGAGTTTTCGGAAGAGTTTCGGGTTGTAAAAATGTAAAAATAGTTGAAGTTGGACGATTCCCGGCTTTATAAAATAATTTTGTAATTATTTAGAAAATAATTAATAAATTCATAAATCAATATAAAAACATATAACAATCCAAAAATTACCAGAAAAAAATCATAATTATCTATATTTTATTCTGGTCATAATAAAATTAACATACTTATACTTTATCACATATAAGCATCCACATAACAACACCAATCGTCAAATAATTCACCAAAAATCACATAATAATCATATAATAATCATTTATCGATAAAAATAATTACATGCAATATCCCGGATATTACACATATTCTATTAAATGAGTAAATAAGAATTAGTAGCAAATTTATGAATATTAATTAAAATAGAGAATTCTAGAATTATGTGGGATGTTCTAGAATTTACTAGCTACTATGGTTAACTAAACTAATCAAAGATTAACCTTAGTTAAATTGTGTATATAAATATGGGATCAACCACCCCATTTCTCTTATTCATAGCTAAATCCCTAAAATTAGTGTTATAATAATAATTAGATAGAGTGTAGTTTGGGCAAAAAAAGGAGCAATTGTGGGAAGCATTAGCATTGATTTGGTGGCATAAGATATTTTATAAGATTTTGATCATCTATTCTCTCTTAAAGGTAATGACACTCTTATTGATTATATTTTTGTTTTATTTAATTTGTGGTATTGATTTTGTAATTTAATTACTTGATTATTTGAGTTATGACACTACTTTAATCAATGTGATGCTTAGTTAATTCTACTAAAAGAAAAAGGAATTCATGAGTATGTAAATATCTAAATTATTTTGGGTTTTACAAAATAATTGATTTTGGTATTTCTTAATTGTAATTAGGGGAATTAATTTGTTTGAGTAGAATTAGTGTTTGGGCTTGGGAGATTGTCCCAACAAATGAAACCCAACCGAAGACCCATGAATATATGTATATATGTTTGTATAATTAGAAAATAAAGAGAAGTGGAATTGATTTGTTGATGTTTGTTTGCAAGGAATGAGTTTTAATTGGGGTATGATTATTGGTTGAATTATATTGGGGTATGATTGTGATTTGTGGAGGAGGGGACCAAAGCACCATCGAGATGGTGGTGGTGATCGGCAAAAGCTGAGAGGGAGAAAGGAGAGGAGAGAAAGGAGAGAAGAGAAAGAGGAGAGAAAGAGAAGAGCAAAGGAGAGAGGCTGAGAGAGAGAGAGAAAGAGAGAGAGAGAGAGAGAGAGAGAGAGAGAGAGAGAGAGAGAGAGAGAGAGAGAGAGAGAGAGAGGGGGGGGCAGGAGAGGGGGAGAGAGAGAACCCGGGAGAGAGGGAGAGAAAGAGAGGCCGAGAGAGGGGGAGAGAAAGGGAGCAAAAAAAAAGAAAGAGAGAAACTGAGAGACAGAGGAGAAGGGGGAGAAAGTTATCCGAGTTGACCGAAAAACGGGTTCGAAGTAGAAATTAGAAAATCTGACTTGGGGAAGTGATAGATCGGGGCATGGATAATAGAAATCAGTAATAAGAATTATTTTTGGAGGTGGCCGGATTTTGGCCGGACCACCGCCGGCCGGTGACGGTCGCCGACAACCTCCATGGTTGCTAGTGACGAGGGAGGAGTGAGGAAGAAGGAGGAAGAAGGAGGAGGCAGTGGTAAAACAGTCCTTGATTAATTAATTTGTTTGAGATAAAAAGAAATAGATAAATGAATAGAAATAAAGTAAAATAAAAGGAGTGATTAAATGATTTATTAGATAATCAAATAAAGAGAATAGATTGTGTGATTATTAGTTAAGAGAATTATTGAATAATTAGTAGAGGATTAAAAGATTTAATAATCCCCTTGGATTTATTAGTGGATTCTATTTTTGTAAGAAATAAAATTAATTTTTAGAATTTTAGTAAATTGGAGTAACTAAAGGATTTAACCATAATTCCATTTAGAAATAAAATGGACTAAAAGGGGTCAAATTATGTTGACAAATTAAAAATTTCCTCAACGATTTATTTAAAAACGGGATCGTCGCGTGAATATCGATACTTGAGAAAACCACTACATAATAAATAACTAGTAGTAAATAACGATTCGTTAGAACACATTTATTAATAAATCTCATTATTAACGCCTAATTGACACGTGAGTAATTATAGGTGCCGAAGTAGAATTTACAACGGGGAGATAATTATATTCCTACCCTTTATCGCTAATTAAAATAGTATCATATGGAACTCAAATATCAAATTTATGAATGGTTATTATTTAATAAATTAGAATATTTTCTTCACCAAAAAGCAATAGAATCTTTAATCAATATATTTGGAATTGAGTACACCATTAAAATTTATTTGAGTATTTTCAAATCCTAAGTAATTCCTCGTGATAAATAATGTGAGTTACGAATTTCGAGAAAAGATATTTTTAAAATATTTATAATAAAGTGATTTTTATGTGATTTATTATTTTAGAAAATACTTGAAGTTGAATTGTTTAACCCGGAAAGGTGAATTTTCACTGTTATTATTGGAGACAAGGCAAGTTTTCTCTGCTCCATTCCTATTTATGACTTATATGTCTTACTCATTAATATTGAATATTATAAATTTAAACGTTGATGACCTCATTTATGATTATTTCCTTTCGCCAATAAATTTTAATTCCATTGACGAATTCCTTACCTAGATACCCGACTGATCCTATCGTTCTGAACAATTATTTTTTTTATATCAGACGAACCTAGAGACATTATAACCATCTAAACCATTTTTGAATCTGCATAGGTTTGTCAGTCAGGTTGATTAATTGAATTCCTTTATATCTTAATCTTCTTTTTTATCAATTCATTGAACCTTCCCAAATTTGCAATTTTCAAATCAATTATTATTTGTTCTCTTTATTCGCGTACTACTTCTTGGGATTATTAATTTGATGAGAAATTCGTTTGACATGTTTATTCTTATTATTCGAGATAACTCTTTCTTATTTTCTAAACAAATGTCGATATGTCATTCATATCGATGTGACTATAATATTATCAGCGTGAAAACTGGTTCATTAACAAAACCAGACTAAGTGATGAAATTCTGAGTAGTGTGACGTGAAGATTAAATCGGGGTGTGTACATCTATACTGGTCAACGTGGTATTTAATAACCACGGTATTTATAAAGTGACAAGTCCAATGTGTGGAAATGTTGTTCGGCTTGAATGTAGCCGAGGGTTAAGATGTTAACCCTTCTTTTATGCTAGCAAGTGTGTGTTGGGTGTTCTTATGACGAGCCGTGATTGGGTGAGCGTAAGGTTCACAGGAGGAGGGTACACGATGATAGTTGATCGCATCATTGATGTACCGAGGATGGAAAATGACCAGTTAATCTTAAATTTGTTGGCACTGTGCCAAATAAGAGCTTCCTTGATAATACCGTGATGTGTTGATATCTCTTCTTGCTTTAAAATATTGCTCTTGGCACTTATTGGTACCATCAACTTAAATTTTTGTTGAGTCATTTCTACTTGTTGAGCACCTAGTTGCTCACTCTTGCTATACTTGTATTCATCCAAAATAGTGAAGAATGAAGAGGACAGAGCATCTGATTATCCAAGGCAGAGGAAAGGGAAGGAACATGTTCGTGACGACAGTCTCTAAAGGATTGCTATATATATTATCTCTATTATGTAATAATGTTTAGCTATGAACTAGGCTTGTATTAGGTTCCTGTGGTTCATGTAATAATCAGATTGTGAAGGAGACTCTATCTTGGAACTGTGGAATGGTGTTCACTATAAATGACATATTTTGGTTATGTTTGTAATAATAATATAGGTGTGTGAAGCTTGATATTGTGGCGACCCGAATCTGCGAAAGGGTGGATTTCGGGCGTCACAGAGTTGGTATCAGAGATGTAGTTATATTTACTAGGAACGCGAACCCAAGAGATATTACCGTATATGAGAGAGTATTGATAGGAGTATTTTATAACTACCAAGAGTATATGTTACAAAGCTAAGATATGGCATCAGCACGGGACTGACCCTTTTGACTTATAAGACTTTTATATGAGAAAATATCTCTTATTATTATTATTATTATTATTATTATTATTATTATTATTGTAATTCAGATGTCAGGATGTAGAACTGCTCGAGACAGATCTCCTACTCCTTTTCCGGGAGAGAGTGTTGGATCCAGTTCGGATACAGACCCTTCTGAGGCCTATATGGTGATATCTAGTGATAGTGAGGATTTATCTGTCCAGGAGATTCCAGCACCACCTAGAGCTCCACCTATTCTTATTGATTTGACTGATTCCCCACTTGGAGTTGAGGCTTTTGGTTCCCCTGTCACAATGGATCAACCCACAGATGCCATTTAGACGTTCACCATCTTGTCGGACTTGACTCCGATACCTTCACCAGTCATTATAGCTATAGAGGAGATACTTGTTGTTTTGACCCCTCGTGAGGAGGATCATTTAGCTGCCGATTTAGAGACTCACTTCCATCCAGAGTTACCAGAGATCACCCCACTGAGTATTGGTACACCAGTTATGCCTACTGTTGACCTGTATCATTTCGAGACTATGGTTACTTCTGATTTGAAGCATGTATCTACACAGACCAGGGTACCTACTAGATTACTTGCTTTTGAGCCCCTAGATATGGACATAGATCCACCTTCTCCATTATTGGCACCTTTTTCTTTTGTGATGCCAGTATGTGATGCTGCACCCCCTGCTCCTACCATTCCTGTTACCCCTACCACTATAGGCCTAGGGGGATTGACTGAGGTTTTTTTGACACTAATTGATGGTTTGAGAGGCTATCCGGTGGCTACTATTCCAGCTTTTATGTATGAGGAGCTTCGCAGATGTATGATATAGTATATGCTAGATATCGAGAGGTGTTTGCTAACCAGGATGCTTTGATGAGATTGATTGCTGAGAGATCATCTGTGCCCGCACCTGAGGCAGATTCGGCTAGGATGAGTTTTTCTCGAGAGGTTATGCATCAGACCGCTACCATTGTTATTGCTAGCTTGCAGACATCGATTACTGAGATGCCATCTACTAGTTCAGGAGCTGTGGATAGGACTACTGTTACCAGGATGATTGATCAGACCAGAGAGGAGTTCTTACAGAGGGTGGACGAGCTGTTCGGTCCACATTGATATGACCCCGTAGATATGATTTTTTCTTTTGAGGAGTGGCATATATTTATCACTTGTACATTCCTACTTCTTTTGTTGACCCAGTGCATATTTTGATGCTGCTGACCCGAGTACAGTAGAGTTGATGACTTGGAGATGATGATGATGGGATTGCACCTTCTTTTTGATATGCTGCAGTTCTGAGTTTCTGGATATATATGGATATTGACTTTTGACTTATAGATCTTTGTATAGTAGGGACTTAATACGTATTATGCTTTCATGATCATTGTACTACTGGTATTTGGACATAAGGATCAAACTGGATATTATATTATTGTATCAATCTCATAATGATTATGGGATATATCTTAGGCGATGCTATATTTGTTTACTTTTTCGCACAATATTATGTGTGCTGCATTCTGATTTAAATATGTCTTAGTGAACTTGACAAATTAAAGAACGACCAAAAATATTTTACCAAACACTACTACATCAAATGTTTTCTTTGAACAACTTTATGTCAAACATTTCCTGTAGTTGACTAAAGGTTTTATATAAACATCTTTGAAACAAGTTTCGAACCGAATTCAACCAATTCTTTATAAACTCTTTTGGAACAACCCATAATTTATGCATAAAATTTTCTATATAATTTCAACTCAACTACGCAAATTTCAAAATGATCTATTTCCATTCAAATAAATGTTTTCTTATGACAATTTTGTAAGTGAAATGATTTACACCAGTGTTTCTTTCCAAACAACGCTCGATTTTCTAAAAAAAGCCTTAAGAAATAAGTATCATTAATATATTTTCTCAAAGGAATCCGTCAAGTTCAATAATATTCATTGAGATTTAATTGGTTCCTATATTTCAATGATACTGGAGTGTCGTGACTGTTTTAGACCCTGGTGGTCCAATTTGATTAAGCTTAATATTTTCTTCTTATTAGTGAAAAGATGCCGCCTAGGAAAAGAAGGGAAAGACCCCCAAGGAACTCAAGACTAACCCCTGAGGTGGAAGAGAGTGGAAAAACTCAGCCTCAACCAGCTGATGAACAAGGTCAAAATCTAGATGAAGGACAGAATTAAAATCAGAATCCACCCCCGGTTAATAATGACCCTACTACTCTTCTACTTGCGTTTCTACAACAACAAACCCAAAATCCACCTAAACCTAGAAGGCCCCGAGCAGAGCAAACTCAGTCTACTATAACTTTTAAATCCTTCAAATCCCTGAACCGACCTGAGTTCAAGGGAACAACTGATCCCATAGAAGCTAGGATTTGGCTCCGGGAAATTGAGAAAACCTTTGAGATCGTGGGAGTGGAAGAAGACAAGAAAACCATCTTTGATGCGTTTATGTTAAAGGGTGAAGCTAATTATTGGTGGGAAGCTAAGCGAGCCATCGAAGAGAACCTGGTAATTCCGTGGGAAAGATTTACTACTTTATTTCTTGAGAAATATTTCCCCAAACAATTGGAACAACAAATGGAATTAAAGTTTTTGGAGCTGAAGCAAGGAAGCATGATTGTCGCGGAATATGAGAATATGTTTTCAGAACTCTCCAGGTTCGTACTCTACCATGTTGACACCGAAGAAAAGAGAACTAGGCATTTTTTAACTAGGTTTACGACCATGGATTCAGAATCAAGTTGCAGTACTTGAGATCTCTAACTATGCGACTTTGGTACACAAGGCTTCAATTGTAGAGAGCGGGAACGATCTGTATCTCAAGGATAAGGGAGGTGTAAAAAGAAAGTTTTCGAATAATGCTGGGAATTTTGGAAGAAAGTTTGATGGAAATAAGAACAAGAAACCATTTGTGAAAAGGGAGGATAGGAGGATGGATAGACCAAGGCTTGGACATCAAGATAATCGAGGAAACGAGGCCAAGTTTAGGACTCCTCAAACTGCGAATCAACTTCAAGGAAGACCACCACTTCCAGACTGTAAAACCTGTGAATGAAAGCATAGTGGACAATGCCGTCAGGAGAACGTTACTTGCTATGTATGCGAAAAGAAAGGACATTATGCCAGTAATTACAAGAATAAAGCCATCATTT
This sequence comes from Apium graveolens, assembly GCF_009905375.1. Classification (NCBI taxonomy): domain Eukaryota; kingdom Viridiplantae; phylum Streptophyta; class Magnoliopsida; order Apiales; family Apiaceae; genus Apium; species Apium graveolens. The sequence goes on from NC_133656.1 coordinate 75,774,097, forward strand.
GCCACAATTGCGGAAGAAAAGGATACTACGCACGTGAATATCGTCAAACCAGGAAGAAAAGTGAAGTACCCAGAATTATGGCACCTCCAACTCAAGACAATCGCAATTCAAGCAATGCCAAGAACACCGACATCAAATCTACGACACACACTTTCAACATGACCTTAAAAGATGTTATCACTGATAATGATGTCATCGAAGGTACGCTTTTAGTAAATTCTGCAAATGCTTGTGTGTTAATTGACTCTCGCGCTACTAGATCCTTCATATTTGAGAATTTTGTGAATAAGTTGGGATTAGAATTAACAACGCTAGAGGAAGATATGATGGTAGAAATTGCAAATCAAAAAGTTCTACCTGTTAACCGAGTATGCCCTAATTGTACGATAGAGATTCAAGGAAAACCTTTTATTGTGGATCTTATTCCTTTTAAATTGGGAGAATTTAACGTATTACTGGGAATAGATTGGTTGATGCGATACAATACTCAGATTAATTGTAGGTTAAAGAGAGTTAGCTTAAAAAGTCTAGATAATAAGAAAGTAATTCTTCCTGGTCAGAAACAAACCTATCAATTTCTCACTATGTTACAAGCCAGAAGAATGCTACGCCAAGGATGTCAAGCATATCTCGCTCACGTCATAGATACAGTAAAGTCTACTCCTAGGCTGGAAGAAATCCCTGTCGTAAAGGAATTTGAGGATGTATTTCCCGAAGACCTACCCGGATTACCCCCTGATAAAGAAATCGAATTCACAATCGATCTCGCTCCAGGAACGACACCTGTTTCTAAAACCCCATATCGAATGTCCCCCGTAGAGATGAAGAAGTTGGCTACACAACTACATGAATTTCTAGATAAAGGAGTAATTCGACCTAGTGTATCACCGTGGGGAGCACCAGTTTTATTTATGAAAAAGAAAGATGGATCTATGAGATTATGTATAGATTATCGAGAATTAAATAGGCTTACCATCAAGAATAGGTACCCTCTACCAATAATTGACGATCTATTCGACCAACTGAAAGGAGCTGCATGTTTTTCAAAGATTGATTTAAGATCTGGCTACCACCAGTTAAAGATTAAACCCGATGATGTGCCAAAGATGGCGTGTAGGACAAGGTATGGACACTATGAGTTCTTAGTGATGCCATTTGGATTAACGAATGCCCCTGCTGTTTTCATGGATTTAATGAACCGATTATTCAAGAAATATCTGGATAAGTTTGTGATAGTTTTCACCGATGATATCCTGATTTATTCTAAGTCTCGCGAGGAACACACTGAACACCTTGGACTAGTACTGGAAACTCTGAGGAAGGAAAAGCTGTATGCAAAATTATCAAAATGTGAGTTTTGGCTAGACCAAGTACAATTCTTAGGACATATCATCAGTAGTGAAGGGATTTTAGTAGATCCTGCGAAGGTTGATGCTGTAGCAAATTGGGGACGACCAAAGACGCCAACCGAAGTTAAAAGCTTTCTGGGATTAGCCAGTTACTATTGGAGATTTGTACAAGATTTCTTAAAGATAGCTACGCCCTTGACCCGACTGACACAGAAGAGTAAAAAATTTGAATGGACCTCGAAATGCGAGGAGAGCTTCCAAGAGTTAAAGAAAAGATTAACTTCTGCCCCAGTACTAACCTTACCAGACCATTCGGGAAATTTCGTGACCTATAGTGACGCATCTCTCAAGGGAATAGGTTGTGTATTAATACAAAATGGAAAAGTCATTGCCTACGCCTCGAGACAATTGAAGGATTATGAGACTAGGTATCTCACGCATGATTTGGAGCTAGCAGCGATAGTTTTTGCGCTTAAAATGTGGAGACGCTACTTGTATGGAGAAAGATGTGAAATCTATACAGATCATAAAAGCTTGAAATACATATTTACCCAGAAAGAATTAAATATGAGGCAAAGGAGATGGCTAGAACTGATCAAGAATTATGACTGTGCCATAAATTACCACCCTGGAAAGGCAAATATGGTCACAGACGCTTTAAGCAGAAAAGAAAGGTTGAAGATACTCGTGACATCTAAGGAATTGATACGAGAAATTGATAAAATGGAAATGGAGATAAAGATTCCAGTCCAAGCGAATGAAAGGAATTATGAGATACAAGTACAACCCCAAATAATGGAAAAGATTCGAAGTTGTCAAGAAGTGATCATGAAAACTAATAAGGCCAACCTGACGTGACAAGATATTTTAAGTATAACAGATAACCAAAGAGTTCGAAGAGTTGCATCAAGGATTTGGATTCCCAATGTGTCAGAATTAAAGGAAGAGATTATGAATGATGCCCACAATTCAAGATACTCTATCCACCCTGGAAGCACAAAGATGTACCAAGACATAAAGAAAAATTTCTGATAGCCCCAATATGAAAAGAGAAATTGCTGAATGGGTAGGTACGTGTTTAACGTGTCGGAAAATAAAAGTTGAACATCAGAGGCCCAGTGGCCTGTTACAATCTTTAGAGAATCCTGAATGGAAATGAAAATATATCACCATGGACTTTATAGTCCGTTTGCCAAGAACTAAGACCAATCATGACTCCATTTGGGTTATAGTTGAACGACTCACCAAATCTGCAAATTTTTTTCCAATAAATGAAAGATACATTATAGAAAAATTGGTCAACTTATATTTAAAGGAAGTCATAGTTAGACATGGAGTACCAATATCAATTATGTCCAAAAAAAAGACGCGAGATTTACATCAAGATTCTGGAAAAGTTTCCAGGAATGCTTAGGCACAAAATTAAAAATGAGTACGGCATATCATCCCCAAACAGATGGACAGAGTGAAAGAACTATACAGACAATAGAAGATATGTTAAGAGCTTGTGTCTTAGACTTCAAAGGAAATTGGGATGCGCATCTGACATTGGTAGAATTCTCTTACAACAACAGCTACCATTCAAGCATAGGAATGGCTCCATTTGAGGCACTCTATTGTTGGAAATGCAGATCTCCAATATATTGGGGAGAAATGGGAGAAAGAAAGATTTCTGGACCTGAATTAGTTCTACAGACAACTCAATCTATCAGAATTATAAAGAAAAGGTTAATAGCCTCCCAGGATAGACAAAGAACATACGCTGATTTAAAACGAAGACATAAATAATTTGAGGTTGGAGATAAAGTATTAATTAAAGTATCTCCTTGGAAGGGAGTCATGAGATTCGGAAAGAAAGGGAAACTAAGTCCTAGATACATTGGTCCATTCGAGATTTTGAAGAAAGTAGGCACCATATCTTACCAGTTAGCATTACCACTAGATCTTCAATACATACATGATGTGTTTCACATATCTCTTTTAAAAGCTTACCATCTTGATAATCGTAACATACTCGCCTACGAGCCAATTGAAGTACAATCAGATTTGACGTACGAAGAACAACTTGTTCGAATTGTGGATAGAAAGGTCCGAAAGCTGAGAAATAAGGGAATCAAGTTGGTTAAGATAATTTGGAGAAATCATTCTGTAGAAGAAGCGACTTGGGAGCCTGAAGAGGATATGTAAAAGAATTACCCCTCATTATTCTCTGATTTCGCTGATTCCGAGGACGGAATCCTTTAGGGGGGGAGAATGTAACGCCCAAGAAATTTCAGGAATTATATTGTTAATATATTCTACTTCGTTAGACAAGGGATCATTAATTTATAGATGCTTTGTATTACTATTGGGATCGACTAATAAATAACGTTGCTTTCGATTCTATTTACCGAGAATCTATTTTTATTTTTCTAGCTTTATTATTTGTTATTTAAGAAACTCGACTAAATGTTTAAGTCGTATAGCTAATTTGATATTTGACTCGTGCTATTTAATAAATCGAATTAGTTTGCTAATTATTCTAATTTTATCTTTTGTGTAGTAGAATGTGTATATATATATATTTATATATTATATTTAATTTTTATTGAATGTTCCCTTAAGTAGTAAATGATTTCTTTAAAGAATGGTAAAGTACTCTACTATTTCTTTCAAGAAATAAATAAAAGAGGAATTATTTGGTATATATTTATATTAGCAACTTTTATCATTATTTTAATTTATCTTAATTATTTTATTTTATATTTAATTACTTTTTATTCGAATTATTCGATTTTTAATAAAAAACAAATAAATATTTCTTAAATATTTTGGGACTCTACAAAATTTTATTAGAAAAAGAGTATTTGATACTTTCTTAATTTTTATAATTCCTATTCTATTAAATGAGTAAATAAAAATTAATAGCTAATTTATGAATATTAATTAAAATAGAGAATTCTAGAATTAAGTGGGATGTTCTAGAATTTACTAGCTACTATGGTTAACTAAACTAATCAAAGATTAACCTTAGTTAAATTATGTATATAAATATGGGATCAACCACACCCATTTCTCTTCTTCATAGCTAAATCCTTAAATTAGTGCTATAATAATAATTAGATAGAGTGTAGTTTGGGCAAAAACATGAGCAATTGTGGGAAGCATTAGCATTGATTTGGTGGCATAAGATATTTTATAAGATTTTGATCATCTATTCTCTCTTAAAGGTAATGACACTCTTATTGATTATATTTTTGTTTTATTTAATTTATGGTATTGATTTTGCAATTTAATTACTTGATTGTTTGAGTTACGATACTACTTTAATCAATGTTATGCTTAGTTAATGCTACTAAAAGAAAGAGGAATTCATGAGTATGTAAATATCTTAATAATTTTGGATTTTACAAATTAATTGATTTTGGTATTTCTTAATTGTAATTAGGGGGAATTAATATGTTTGAGAAGAATTAGTGTTTGGGCTTGGAAGATTGGCCCAACAAATGAAACCCAACCCAAGGCCCATGAATATATGTATATATATTTGTATAATTAGAAAATAAATAGAAGTGCAATTTATTTGTTGATGTTTGTTTCTATAGAATGAGTTGTAATTGGGGTATGATTGTTGGTTGAATTATATTGTGGTATGATTGTGATTTGTGGAGGAAGATGGTGGAACCACCACTGAGATGATGGTGGTGGTGGTGATCGGCAAAAGCCGAGAGGGAAAAATGAGAGGAGAGAGAGAAAGAAGAGAAGGGAGAGATAGGAGAGAAAGAGGGGAGAGAAAGAGAAGAGGAAAGGAGAGAGGGAGAGAGAGGAGGGGGAGAAAAAACAGAGAGAAATAGAGAAACATAGAGAGAGAGAGAGAGAGAGGAGAAGGGATAGAAAGTTATCAGAGTTGACCGGAAAACGGGTTCGAAGTAGAAATTGGAAAATCTGACTTGGGGAAGTGATAGATCGGGCAATGCGTAATAGAAATTAGTAATCGAAATTATTTTTGGAGTTGGCCGGATTTTGGCCGGACCACTGCCGGCCGGTGACCGTCGCCGGCAACCTCCATGGTTGCTGGTGACGAGGGAGGAGTGAGGAAGAAGGATGAAGAAGAGGGGCAGGGGTAAAACAGTCCTTAATTAATTAATTTGTTTGAGATAAAAATAAATAGATAAATGAATAGAAATAAAGTAAAATAAAAGGAGTGATTAAATGATTTATTAGATAATCAAATAAAGAGAATATATTATGTGATTATTAGTTAAGAGAATTATTGAACAATTAGTGGATGATTAAAAGGTTTAAAAATCCCCTTGGATTTATTAGTGGATTCTATTTTTGTAAGAAATAAAATTAATTTTTAGAATTTTAGTAAATTGGAGTAACTAAAGGATTTAACGATAATTCCATTTAGAAATAAAATGGAGTAAAAAGGGGTCAAATGTTGTTGACAAATTAAAATTTTCATTTACGATTTATTTAAAAACGGGATCGTCGCGTTAATATCGATACTTGAGAAAACCACTACGTAATAAACAACTAGTAGTAAATAGCGATTCGTTAGAACACATTTATTAATAAATCTCGTTATTATCGCCTAATTGACGCGTGAGTAATTAATGATACCGAAGTAGAATTTACAACGGGGAGATAATTATATTCCTACCCTTTATCGCTAATTAAAATAGTATCATATGGAACTCTAGTTTCAAATTTATGAATGATTATTATTTAATAAATTAGGATATTTTCTTCACCAAAAAGCAATAGAATATTTAATCAATATATTTGGAAGTGAGTAAACCATTAAAATTTATTTGAGTATTTTCAAATTCTAAGTAATTCCTTGAGATAAATAATGTGAGTTACGAATTTCGAGAAAATATATTTTTAAAATATTTATACTAAAGTGATTTTGATGTGATTTATTATTTTAGAAAATACTTGAAGTGAAATTGTTTAACCCGGAAATGTGAATTTTCACTGCTATTATTGTAGACAAGGCAAATTTTCTCTACTTCATTCCTATTTATGACTTATATGTATTATTCATTAATATTAAATATTGTGGATTTAAACGTTGATGACCTCATTTATGATTATTTCCTTTCGCTGATAAATTTTAATTCCATTGACGAATTCCTTACCTAGATTCCCGACTGTTTCTATCGTTCTGAATAGTTAATTTATTTTATATCAGACGAACCTAGAGACATTATAACCATCTAAACCATTTTTAAATCTGCATAGGTTTGTCAGTCAGGTTGATTAATTGAATTCCTTTACATCTGAATCTTCTTTTATCAATTCATTGAACCTTCCCAAATTTTCGATTTTCAAATCAATTATTATTTGTTCTCTTTATTCGCGTATTATTTCTTGGGATTATTCATTTGATGAGAACTTCGTTTGACATGGTTATTCTTATTATTCGAGATAACCCTTTCTTTTTTTTCTAAACATATGTCGATATATCATTCATATCGATGTGACAATAATATTATGAGTGTGAAAACTGGTTCATTAACAAAACCATACTAACTGATGAAATTCTGAGTAGTGTGATGTGAAGATTAAATCGGGGTATGTACATCTATACTGGTCAACGTGATATTTAATAACCACGGTATTTATAAAGTGATAAGTCCAATGTGTGGACATGTTGTTCGGCTTGAATGTAGCTGATGGTTAAGACATTAACCCTTTTTTTATGCTAGCAAGTGTGTGTTGGGCATTCTTATGACGAGCCGTGATCGGGTGAGCGTAAGATTCGCAGAAGGACGGTACACGGTGATAGTTGATCGCATCATTGATGTACCGAGGATGGAAAATGACCAGTTAATCTTAAATTCGATGCCACTGTGCCAAATAAGAGCTTCCTTGATAATACCGTGATGTGTTGATATCTCTTCTTGCTTTAAAATATTGCTCTTGGCACTTATTATTACCATCACCTTAAATTTTTGTTGAGTCATTTCTACTTGTTGAGCATCTAGTTTCTCACTCTTGCTATACTTGTATTCATCCAAAATAGTGAAGAATGAAGAGGACAGAGCATCTGCTTATCCAAGGCAGAGGAAAGGGAAGGAACATATTTGCGACGACAACCTCTAAAGGATTGCTATATATATTATCTCTATTATGTAATAATGTTTAGCTATGAAATAGGCTGTTAGTAGGTTCCTGTGGTTCATGTAATAATCAGATTGTGAAGGAGACTCGATCTTGGAACTGTGGAATGGTGTTCACTATAAATATCATATTTTGGTTATGTTTGTAATAATACAGGTGTGTGAATCTTGATATCGTGGCGACCCAAATCTGTGACAGGGTGGATTTGGGGGCGTCACAGTTCTGATTTTGTAATAGGTTGTGTTGCTCCGCTTCTCTAAGCTCTCTTTTAATAGCGCAGAGTGAATCTTGCGCCAGTTAAAACATATAGTGACGATTCCTACGCAACAACATTCGATTATTTTCCTTTCTAATATGTACCACAGCGTTAATCACTTTTCACCTAAATTATGACCAAGTAGGACTTTCCCCAGCTTCAGAATATATTGTAAGGGATTGACGAACCAGAACCCTTACACCCATAGCAATCAGGTCATCTCTCAGCCGGTCGTATTCTTCATATCGATAAGCCTATTAGCGACGTACACCGGAAAAGTACTCATTTGCATCACTAACCCTAAGACTACGACAGTCATCATCTCTTTCTATGAGCAAGCAATTGCGATTTGTGTTATATAACATTGTAGTAATGTTATGAGCCATTTTTTATATGGCTTAATATTTTATATAGGAAACTTTGTTGGGTGAATAATTGTAAAAGTAACATTATTGAGAAGCATGTGAAAATTTTGAAGATAAGATAAAGTGGATAACATGTAAAAATATGGTAGAAAATGCAGTTGACATGAAATAAAGTTATGCAATAAATGACATACATTACTGTATGGTTGGACAAGTCATGTTTTTTTCATGTTCAACATATATGTCATTATTGAAAAGCATATGTGAACTGTTATAGATGATATAATGCAGAAGAAATAATGTGCAAGTAAATAATGTCTGATTAGGAAGTCATGATTCTTACTTCATTTAAAATATTGTCAAATTAAGTGGCTTATCAAGTCTTTTTATGTTATAAATAAAGTGTGTTGTCATCATTGGCACAATGTAGTAATTGAAGAATAAGGAGTTACACACCTGTTGATATTAACCGAGAAATTGGTAGGAAATGGTTTTGTGATGACGATTTTAGGTACTCAATAGATCTGAATGAACGTAATGCAAGAAGTTCAGTAAGCACGATGCATAGGGAGTGGGAATGGCGTGTTGGATGTCTCCAAAGTTGTATAGGACCATATGTTGAGGAAGGAGTACAAATACCAAAACAGCGCGCCATACACATACAACGAGACACCCCTCAAAAGTTGGAAATATCCTTGTTCCATGCTAGAGAGGAAGAGAATCAAATGAGGATGTGCTTAAATCGTAAAGAGCTACAAACAAGAAGTAAGGAGTATGCTGAAGACAACGACCTACACACTGTAATGATGTATCATCATTTTGCCATAGGTCCTTATTATTTTTCTCATTGTTCATTGTTCGACGATGAGTAAGAGAAATACAACCATAAGTTAATAAATTTTCCTTCAACAATGAGTTTAGTATTTCTGGTTGTTAATTTTGCGTTTAGTTTTATTATTTGCTAGTGATGTGATTATCGTAATGTTGTCATGCAGTACTTTAAATATTTTTGTCAATTCTACATATTGTTATGTTTTCTTGGTCAAATTATGTATTATTTTTCGTGTACACTTCGTTCAAACTGATTCGATTACTCAACCTTTTACTTTAATTAAGAATGTACAAGGACCTATAAACTGTGAAAGTAGTATAATCAAATCAACTTGAAAATGAAAATATGTTTAAAATTAGGGTCATTTTGCCCTATAAATAGCTCATACTTTCTAAGTTGAAACCATATGTGCAAAGTGTATACATCATATTAAACGTAAAATAGATAAGGGCAAGAGGCAAGCAACACCTACAAATGTTAAGAGAGGTATGCGTCAGCTAAGTTTTGCTAAATCCGTTGAACGTGGGAAGAAAAGAAAAGATTCTGAAACCGGGAAGAAATCAAATGGAAAGGTGAACCATAAAATCTTCACTACACCATAAAATGCCTATTGTAAAATTAAAAAAATGTTGTAATACGGGGTGAATATGTTTCTCTTGCCCCAGTAATAAGCCAAGGTAACATTTTATTAAAGATATGTTTTTCAATGTTGCCTTAGGGATATAAGGTAACATCTCTAGTACCTAAGGCAACATCACATTTTATGTTACTATAGCTTGCTAATGCAACTAAAGGAGAGATCAGTTGAAACTTAATTTTATGTTACCTTATATTTTAAAATGTTTTTAAAAAGTGGGCCCCACGGTAGGACCCACTAGCTGACGGGGCAAGTGTGGGGCCCACTGGTGGGCCCCACAGTGCTGACTTGTCTTGATAACGTGGCAAGTGGGCCCATAGAACCTAATGTAACACTTTGAAAAGTTGTTGTAACATTATAACTAACCTAATGAAATATTTTAAACATACTATGGTAACAGTTTAGGAGGCTATTGTAACACTTTAGTATTAAAAAATTGAAATGCTTATTCTGTAAACTAAAGAATCCCAATTATACAATTTCATAACTGCAAAATAATGCATCCGACCCAAACATTAAAAATCCAAATACATAACCAAATTAAACGCCCAAACTAACTATAATCACTACTGGTATGTCTCTAAAAGATGACTATTTTATTTTCTTGAGCAGATCATAGCCTGTCATTCGAGGCATAAAGTAGCCTGTTATAATAAGATTCACTGCCATTTCCTGAAATCAAGAAGACCAAGTTTTAACAATCCAGAAGTGCATATAACTGAGCCCTTTTGAAGTTGCAGCTTTAAACAAATAAAATGAGTACCTGTTGATTTATTGGAGATGTAAATGCTTTGTTGGGACTGATTTGTTCATCATCTTCATGCAATCCAAGAAATTCTAAAGCTTTACTACCAGAATCAACTGTTGTAACTGCCATAAAAAATAATTAGAACCAAAAAATATGGACAAACTACCTCCTTATGATTGGGGATGCAATCAAAGTTGCAACCAAACCAGACAGATATAAAGATGAAGTAAATGCTACAAGCCCTTCATTGTTGTACTTGCAGTAGTTACTTTCATGGGAATGTTGCTTCTTTTTGTATATTGTTATAAAGAATTTCTCAAGAAATTCATCCATTGATGTAACTCCACCTGTTGAATTATCATCAAGTTGTCTATAAGACTGATTTTTTTCTGCTTGAGCAAAACTACAACAGAAGTGACACCATTTCTTCCATAAACAAACAGTGATTAAATTTATTTTTAACTTCACAAGTAGAAATTAGAAAAATCTTCATAAATTTAAATATCTATCATTTTAAGATTTGTTTTTTAGAGACAAGTCAACACACTGTTCACTTGTGTAAGATGATGCAAATAAAATCTATAGATTTGATTGATTTGATGAAAACGTGAGGAGTTAGAAGAATGAAAGGGTAGTACCTGAAATACCACTATCATAGCCGAAAATTAAACCACTAACAGCAGCAACAATGCAAGAAATGATAACATATGATGTGACTCTCCCTTGGTATTGTTCAGCTCTTTCTTTCTCCATTCCTTCCGGACTAAATGGTGTAATGGATTTGTTGTACAAACTACAAACAGTATGAGAGTGATGGCTTGATAAGACAATCAACCTGGGCCAAGAGCAAGGCCCTTATCAAGCATTTTATGTGGTCACCATCTCACTGTTCTAACAAATCTCACCAAATATATGACCCCATAACATGCATACTAATATCTAATACACAACAATGCTCCTATAATTGTTTAAACTTTTTTCCTACTTTAAAAATTAATAATTGTGAGTTGTAACACATTGCTAGACCACTGACACTCTGTGAATTACAACATACAAGCAAATATAACAATTGAGAGCAGGCAGTTAAAAGAAAAACAAGACTGGTATAATGTACTTACCAAATCTCCATCTGGCTTGAACAAGTGCAATTTTAGAATTGTGCATGAGGAATGGGATGGATCATCGGAGAAAATCTGGTTCTGGTCGGAAATCAGCATCGAAAATCGCTACGTATTCACATTCTTTAACATAATCACGTTTTAAACCTTCTTTAAGTGCACCAGCTTTGTAGCCACCCCTGGTCTCTCTAATTTTCTAGGTTATATTTAATCATTTATCTTACCACCTCTTGCATTCTTTCTCAACCATTTCCTATAACATTTATTAAACCAGTTAAAGATCTAACCTTTCTACATAGATTTGATGAATCTGGGTATTTTCATGTTATCTATTGACAAAATTTGATACACTTTCACAGTGTTTGTACTTAAAAGCCAACAGGAACATCCTAAGAAAAATAAGACAAGTATAAGCACAAGGAAAGTGTCTCATGGCTATCTGGAGCAAGTGAAAACATGAATGAGTTACAAAACAAAAGAAGAGGGGTCAGGGTCAGGTCCAGGAGCATGACAAAAAGGAGTCATGGCCCTATGGATGACCTCCTAGGATTACTGTCATGCAATGAAAACCCTCTTCACAGATGCAGCTATATAGAGTCTAATGTTTAAGGAGCAAAGGCATAGCAGTGAATTGCCATAGCAGTGACACAAAGAAAAATTCAAATTGGGGCTTTGTTTAACATATCCATAGGACTTTCTCGTTCAAATAGCAAACAAAGAGTTACAATAAGGAAGAGGGATATGTACATGAAGATTAACATGAATCTATGCAGCAACTTGAGGATGTCATATTGTCATACATGTAGACTAATATAAATTCTAGTATAATAATGTACACATGATTAACATTAAGTGTACCAAGAACCAAAAACCACACTCTGTTAACATTGGAACTTCTTCATCTCTAAAAAGAAAACAGCAAACCAGAAAATAAGTTATGACTTTCTCATATTCTAAGACGTTAAAAGATAAATGACCATTAGACGAAAACCGCAGAATTAATAACCTTTCACTTAAAAGGCCTCTCTGGAATATATTCTTCATATTGGAGCTAATATTTCTTCTTATTTCAGATTCTGTGGAGCTTACAAGGTGTAAAGAAAAATCCGATGTAACAAAAAAATAAATTTTAAGAAGTTAAAACATACCGAGAAAAATACAACCCAAATTATATGTAAATAGTTAAAACCCTAATTGAAATTTATCGAAGAAACAAAGTCCTGATTGAAGAACCAAAGTCCAGATTAAATCTAAAAAAATACAAAAACACGCAACCGCAAACATATACACAAACACACACACAAACGCACAAGCAATAGCGCAGAGGGAGAGAGGGAGAGGGAAAGAGACAAGAACTCACTACAATCTTAATTTCAGGTTGTTTGTGCTCACTCCTGATCTGTTTGCTCGAAGGGGTCACTCGGACTAGCTCATGCTGCTCGTGTTTCATTCAATATTGGAAGTGGTTCGTTCTGTGTTTGTCTTCCAGTTGTTCAAGACTCTACTCTGTAATTTCTTCGATATCTTCATGTACCTGTAATAAATTAAAGCAAATCGAAAACCCCTAATTTGAAGAACCAAAACTATTTTAAAAGCCTAGATTTGAGTAGTCGATTAAACTATAAAACCAAAGCCTCAAAACCTAATTTGAAGAAAATTCTAAGAGAGACAAAAAAGATATCTAAAAAAGGGGGGCATAGATAGAAAAATATAGAAAAAAAAATTCCTACCCAATATCCCTCGAGACAATAATTAGCCCCGATTTAAAGTAATAAAATAGAATGAATGCAACTGTTACAACCGGCATTTTCGTATAATATTAATTGTAAATTTGGTGTAATTATAAAGCCAAATGCCAATATATTCAACTATTGTATGCTTGTGTGAATGAGAATTTCTACGTCTTAAATTTTGTTATGTGGTAAATGATTATTCAAATCAAAAGTTTATTTATTTCTTTCATTTTTGATTTATAAGGAATATCTTAAACCTTGAATAAATTTCTTTTTAAAAGTTATTTTGTTCACAAATTTCAAAAGTAGTTTTATAAAATTTCTAAAAATCCAAGTTATTTTATGGTATAAATTTTATAATTTTTGAACTTGTATTTTATTTTATAAAAATAAATCTTTATAAATTTTAATTGTCATAATTAGTAAATTACATAGTTGTCCTTGCATGCAAATCCTTTCTATTCAATCCAAAAGGGCTAAAGAGACAATTACCAACCCACTAACTCTTATATTTCTAGCCAAATTCCTTCTTTACCCTTGCATGCAAAATGATCCAAGTATAAGTGGAAGGGTAGTCATGTCAATTCCTATTCCCACTCACATTTGTCAAAACAAAAACCATAAAACAAGTAAAAGCCATGATCATCTCACACTCCACTCACCACCACACTCTTTCATCCCTCCCTCATCTCTCTCACTCTCGGCCTCCTCCCCCCCTCACTCTCGGGTTTTGCCGAGATCAACCCCCTCCCCATTTTCTTTCTTTCTCAATCAATTTTCCACCTTCTACACAAGTAAATGTTACTTCCCATACCATGATCATTTATATTTCAAAGAGTTTTGAGTAGAAAGTTTAAGTTTTAAGGTTGCATGTTAAGGTTTTAGTTGAAACTCAAAGTACAACCTTGATTCTTGTGGATTTAAGGTTGTTTTTGAGACGACTACAAGGAATGGAGAAGTGCCAAGTCTTGAGAAGGAAACTCTTGATATTAAACGGCCATTCCCTTCTATTTCATTCGGCCATGACCATAGGGGAGCCGAATGAATGGTCCTTGAGACCATTCTTGTTGCTTTGTTCAATTTTTGCATGTTTATGTGATAATGACTTGAATTTTGTAGTGAAAAATTTGATGAAACCCCTTGCATGCTAAGTGATCATCTAGATATAGCTCATGCTAGGCTTGCATGTAAATTTCTTGGTAAAACATATTTAGAAAACATGTTATTTGGCTTGCAAAACTTGAAGACATGTATACATGTGGATTTCACTTAGAATGTTATAAGATTTTGATCATTTGGAAAGATTTTATTAGTTAACTTTAATTTCAGTAGGAATAATGTGTTAATATTGATTAATGCTTCTTGATGCATGGTAATAAGTCGTGTATATCTTTTATAAAATGCATAACTTGTTGTTTCAAAACTTGATGATTTGTGAGTTATGAAATGTGGTTTCTTTTGTTTTGCCATGATTGCACCTTAGGTAAGGATGATCTCCACCAAGATTATTTTGAGTATAAGGGAGTTAGTTTAGTAGATTACCATGTTTAAGTCTTGGTTTGGGTATTGGGTTGTTGGTGGTTGAGTTGTCAAGTCAAAACCTTGGAGAAAGGAGAGTTATAATTTCTGCAAAAAATCAGTTTAGTACCCTGAGGTTTAGAGTGAGTTTTGACCATGTCATTGATGTGCACTTTGAGACCCAAGCCACTAGAAGTTAGTATTGGGAGTATATAAAAGGTTTTATGTGTTGGTTGGAGGTTTGCATGTCATTTGGTTAGGTGCACAAGTAGAATAACAAAATCTGTCCAGCAGGGGACAGTTTTGTTGCAACTTAGAAATAGGGAGATTTGACCATGTCATAGGTAGGCCCGCATTAGGCACTATTGGGACTTAGTTAGAGGGAGTGTCAGAGAAGTTTTTCCAGCCATGTTTCATAGGATATGATTTAGAACCATGTGTCACAAGTTAATTCAAGTCAGGGTGTTTTCTGCCCAAGAAAACAGGGGAACCATGGACTTTGAGCTTAGGCCCAAGAAGGCCCAAGCCAGGCCCTTGAGCCACATCAAGTTTGGGAGATGCCCTTAGGTCAGGAGAGTCTTGTGTAAGAGTTTTGAAGGAAAACCTATAGTTTAAGGGTGTCAAATGTACTCAAGAAACCATAGAGGTCATTCTGAAATTTGCACCAGTGAACACTTTCACTTAGCACATAGTTTTAGAACACTTAGGAGTGAGATTTAGGTTGACCACCATAGTTGTAAGATAGTATAAGGTCAGTAGAATAAAAGGCACAAGTGAGGATCAATAGGTCTTGGATAGTTTAGTAAAGGCACATCGAGTTAGGAAGCCAAAATTAGAAGACTTTGTCTAGTTTAGCGACCAAGTGACTTAAGTTGGGGGATCGAGATCATCCAAGCCTAGTGTTGCATTATGGTCTGTATGGTGTTATTTGGTATTAATATATGATATTTGATTATGTGGCTATGTGTGTGCAACTATAAATTAAAGGTGAATATAAATTAAGTGCATATAGGCCTAATTGCCATCCGTGTTTAAATTCAGGTTGTAAATCGGTTAAGTTGGTGAGAATATATTATAATGAGGATTATTGTTATTTATGTAGGATCTCGAGACGAGGGAAAACTTGCCATAAAGGTCGAGTGAAGCTCCAGTTGCTGCTACCATTCAGACCAGACCAGCCTTTCTCAAGGCAAGTGATTCAACTTGTCCTTCATATTCACTGCTAATAGTTCATAAATTGCTGCAACTATCCTGTGTCATTTGATATATTAAATCAAGCATATCTTATGTTTATTTTTGAATTATATAGAGATGCCATGAACCCTCGAGTACGTATTGCAAAGTAGTCTTATCATGATAGTATATTAAAGTAATTCGAATGCCATGATAAAAGAAAGGGTAGTTATAACTCTTGGTTGATTCTCTTGATTAACATGCTGATGATTCCTAAGTATTGATATCTCATCCTGATACTTGAACCCCTATAGAACCTTACCTTGAACCCCGAAAGTCAGATACTTATCAAAGTGATTCCTCATTGATTGATACCCCTCTTTCTTATCCTAAAGCTTGACAATTCTGATATATCCTGAGCTAAAGATCATTTTTGCATACCTTAACACCCTTAGTATTCATGAAGCTTACCTTCTTGATGATCCAGCACTTGAACCTTGATAAGAAACCATTGCTTTAAGCCCAATTTGGCATTACCCTTCATGATATCCAATAGCCTCACTAAATCCCCTTGTCCAAACTTTGATATATGAAAACCATTCAGTTACCCTAATAGAGTATAGTTTGGTGATTCATGGCCCTGAGATTTAGTACCATTTCCCCGTGTTTCGAGTTGATCTATAATTCCTTGATAAAAATGTTTACTATAAAAAGAGATATTGTTATAATTCGGCATCAGTTTTTGAAATAAATAAAATATGGTTTTTCAGTCCCAAAGGGGGATAAATGTTTTCTTTGAATGGTGGATCTGGACTGAGACGTGAGTCATTTCCATACTTATATTAGGCTTAAAAGTTGCCTAGGGATTCCCATTAATGTTTTAGAACCCAGCGAGGTTCGGGATTACTTCGCGGCTGATCACCGGCTGTAATCCGTAGCGTCATAAAATGATTTTGATTAAAAGTATGATTTTGAAATTGTTTTGATACAAACAAAATGATGCCACCACCCAAAAGTCTTATCTCTCGATATCATTGGTTATATCCTCTCACTGTCATTCCTTGATATATATTTCGATTTATGTTTGGTATCGTATTGTTTAGCACTTGTTGAGCATTTGGCTCACTCCTTGCTTTACCCTGATATTTCAGCTAGCAGCTATGGTTAGATTCAAGCAGACTGCCCGTAAGACCTGTGATGTTGATGCTTATGTTTGAGCTCAGGTAGAATAAGTGATAGTAGTTTTGTGTGAGGACTCGCTATTTTTAAAAATCAGATGTAATAGATGGTAGTGTTGGGCTGTTCCAAACCCTAAACTGTAAGATCTTGGATTTGGTTATGTTTACTTCTTTTAAAATGTTCTAATAGTTATATTTAAACTATTGGTAAAGTTGGGGTGTGACAGGTTTTGGTATCAGAGCTACGGTTTAGAGTCCCTGGACAACCCAAATAGGTTATAGGATATGTGTGTAGGTTATAGATATTATGCGAGAGAGTAGGTTAAGTAAATTTATTATTAATACTCCTCTTATTGGTTTGCCAGCAAAGGGCACATTCCTCGTCATCTTCTGGTTCAGACGACACTATTGCTTTCACCGTGTATGCTGAGTTGAGGCGCGAGTTTGACATGCTTCAGGGAAAGTATGACCGACTGATAGACCGACTGAAGAATGTGTACCCGGACAGCCGAAACTATGAAGGGAAGCCCAAGGAGAAGATGACTGCGAGACTTGAGACCTTGGTTCAGTACGTCAACACTAAGCTTGAGGAGATGCCAACGCACCGGGACCGCACCAGCCAGTATGTCATTCAGATGGTGGCGAATGAGCTCCAGAGCATTGTGAAGATGCTTCGAGAGGAAAAGACTACCAAGCTCCGTTCAGATGGAGTGGAGCCTTAGTTCTTTCCATTTACTTTTCATGATGTTGTACTATCAGACTCCGTAGAATTCCCAGTTGTTTCCGTTATTTCCTTTAAATAAGCCTGTTATTCCTCGAATCAGACTTTGTTCTAATCCTATGTATGGTGACCTTTAAATTTCAATAATTATACTCTATCGTTCCATTTGCTCTCAACTGTTATTATACGCTTTTATATGCATCACCATATCTGCTTAATTTGAAACTTGACCTCACATGTAAATAAGAATTCCATGCGATACCCTCGAATTGTTCATATCTGTTTTGACATAAATCTTATTTCAGGATCATGCCTCCCAAAAAGAAGAACCCAACAACCACATCCACCACAGACCCAAATATTCTTCGACTACTGGAAACTTTGCAACAGCAAACCAATGCTATAGCTCAACAACAACTAACTCTTCAACAACGAATTAAAAACTAAGATAACCATGAACCACACCAACCACCTGAACCACCAGTGCCACCTAGACAAATTGTCACTTTCAAGGCTTTTCAAAATGTGAATCCACCTGCATTTCATGATACCACTGATCCAGTAATAGCTAACACATGGATCAAGGAGATGGAAAGGGCTTTTGAGTTGGTATAGTTAGGAGACGATCAGAAGACGCCGTATGCTACTTACTTCTTGAAGGGCGAAGTCATCTATTGGTGGGAATCAGTAAAAGCTATGGAAGCAACTCAACAGGTTTCTTGGGAGAGATTTAAGAAGTTATTTATGGACAAGTATTACCCTAAGTACATGCAGAATCAGATGGAGCTTAAATTTTTGGAGCTGAAGCAAGGGAACATGACTGTACTGGAGTATGAGAAGAAGTTCACTGAGTTGTCAAGGTTTGTGACAAAGTATACCAGCACCGAGGAGGAAAAAGCGAAAAAATTTCAGCAAGGATTGGAGCCTTGGATCAGAGATAGAGTGGCTATGTTTGAGCTTGAAACTTATGCGGGAGTAGTTCAGAAAGCTGCTCTGATTGAGAATAATGGGATGCAGTCAAGGAAGGAAAGAGATAACAAGAAGAGGAAGGTTCCATTTTATGGAGAAAAGTCTGAAACTGGAAGTTCACAAGATCGGAATGTAAAGAGGATTGGATTCCAGAAGGGCGGAAATTTTCAAAAGAAGGGAAATTTGGGTAAAAGGCAAGAATCGAAGGGGAACAATCAGGCGAGCCAAGGGCAAGTTGGAGAAAATAAGTTCCCGAGACCGGAATGCAAGCACTGTGGAAGAAGGCACCCTGGATTATGTAATAAGCTGAGCATGACATGCTATAGGTGCAATCAGAAGGGACATTTGGCGAATGAGTGCAAGATGCCGAAGCCAGGAGTTACATGTTACAAGTGTGGGAAGACTGGACACATAGCTAGGGAGTGCAAGGCAACCGGACCAGTCAAAGCTCTGATGAACTTGGCAAGTACCAGTGCGAGCGTGCCAGTTGAGGTATTGGCATTACCTCCACCACCTACACCAACCCCGCAAGCAACAACAAGGACATTTGATCTGAAGATGAAGGATGCTGTTCAGAATTCTGAGGTGATAGCAGGTACACTTTTACTTAATAATGTCAAAGCTAAAGTATTTATTGATTCGGGAGCAACAAGATCTTTCATATCAGAATCTTTTGTTGATAAGCTTCAATGTGATAAAATGATTATGAGTGAGGTAGTAAATGTGGTAATTGCGAACCAAGAGAAAATTCATGTGAATCAATTCTGTCCTAAGTGTGAGATTGATATTACGGGGTATAAGTTTTCAGCCGACTTGATACTCTTCAAATTGGGAGAGTTTGACATAATTTTAGGCATGGATTGGTTAGGAGAAAATAGCGCTCAGATTAATTGTAAGACCAAGAAAGTGTATTTAAAGACGAAGAGTGGAGAGAAGGTAGTATTTAAGGGGCAGAGGCAAGAACAACTATTTCTTACAATCGTTCAGGCTAAGAAGCTACTTAGAAAAGGTTGTGAGTCGTTCCTAGTGTATGTAGTGGATTCAGAAAAGGGCAACCCCAACATAGAAGATATCCCTGTAGTTAACGAGTTTCTCGATGTGTTTCCAGACGAACTACCAGGCTTACCACCAGATCGACAAATCAAGTTCGAGATCAACCTTGCTCCAGGCACGGAACCAGTTTCAAATGCCCCATATAGGATGACACCAGCAGAAATGAAAGAGTTGGCGAGCCAGCTACATGAATTGTAAGATAAAGGAGTGTTACGGCCAAGTACGTCGCCATGGGGAGAACCTGTTCTGTTTGTCAAGAAGAAAGATGGGAGTATGCGTCTATGCATAGATTATTGAGAGTTGAATAAGGTAACGATCAAGAACCGCTACCCGCTACCAAGAATAGATGACCTTTTTGATCAGCTAAAAGGAGCAAAATGCTTTTCAAAGATCGATTTGAGATCGGGATACCATCAATTAAAGATCAAAGAAGAAGATATTCCCAAGAAAGCATTTAGGACCATATATAGGCATTATGAATTCCTAGTAATGCCGTTTGGATTGACCAACGCCCCGGCCGTATTTATGGATCTGATGAATCGAGTATTTAAGAAGTATTTGGACAAGTTTGTCGTGGTATTCATTGATGACATCCTTATTTATTTTAATTCGGAAGAAGAACATAAACAGAACCTCTGGATAGCATTGGAAATACTTCGTCAAGAGAAGTTGTATGCCAAGTTTACCAAATATGAGTTTTGGTCAAAGGAAGTTCAATTTTTGGGGCATGTCATTGGAAATGAAGGAGTTAAAGTGGATCAGGCAAAGATTGAGGCAGTTATGAGTTGGGAGAGGCCAAAGACTCCTACGGAAGTGCGAAGTTTTCTAGGGTTGGCAGGATACTATAGAAGGTTCGTCAAGGATTTTTCGAAAATCGCCACGCCATTGACCAAGTTAACCAGAAAGAATCAAAAGTTTGAATGGAGTGCAGAATGTGAGGATAGCTTTCAAGAGTTGAAGCAGAGGTTGGTAACAGCTCCGGTGTTAGTACTTCCAGATGACCAAGGAACTTTTGTGATATTCAGCGACGCTTCACATAAGGGATTGGGTTGTGTGTTAATGCAACACAGTAAGGTGATCGCTTATGCATCAAGACAGTTGAAACCGCATGAGTTGAAGTACCCGACGCATGACTTGGAACTAGCCGCCATAGTGTTCGCACTTAAGATTTGGAGACATTACCTCTACGGAGAAAAATGTGAAATCTACACGGATCACAAGAGTTTAAAGTACATTTTCACTCAGAAGGAGCTCAATATAAGGCATAAGAGATGGCTGGAATTGATCAAGGACTATGATTGCTCGATAAATTACCATCCTGGAAAGGTGAATGTTGTGGCTGATACTCTAAGTAGGAAGGAGAGATTGAATATGATGACAACATCAAAGGAATTATCTGAAGAAATCAAGAGATTTGAACTGGAACTTTGTGATTGTGGAAAAGTTGAAGAATTTTGTCGTGCAATGACTTTTCAGCCAACACTAGTGGAAAAGATAAAGAAATGTCAAGGAGAAGTAATGGAGAAAGAGAAGAATCAGTTATAAGGAGAGGAGATTAATACTCAAAGGGATGAGCAAGGGATACTAAGGTTTTCTTCCAGAATATGGATTCCTCATGTACCTGAATTAAAGAATGAGATCCTACACGAAGCCCACAATTCGAAATTTTCAATCCACCCGGGAAGTACCAAGATGTATCGGGACTTGAAGAAAAACTTTTGGTGGCCAAATATGAAGCAAGACGTAGCGGAATGGGTTGCGAAGTGTTATACTTGTCAGAAAGTGAAGGCAGAACATCAGCGACCAAGCGGATTAATTCAGCCCCTAAAGATTCCAGAATGGAAATGGGAAACTATCGCTATGGACTTTATAGTAGGACTACCGCGAACGAAATCCGGGCATGACGTTATATGGGTTATAGTTGACCGTCTTACAAAGTCAGCGCATTTCCTTCCAATTAACGAGAAGTCGTCATTAGACAAATTGGTTCATCTGTATGTGCGCGAAATCGTACTAAGGCATGGAGTACCTGTATCAATAGTTTCAGACAGAG
This sequence comes from Apium graveolens, assembly GCF_009905375.1. NCBI lineage: Eukaryota > Viridiplantae > Streptophyta > Magnoliopsida > Apiales > Apiaceae > Apium > Apium graveolens. The sequence continues at coordinate 75,795,911 of NC_133656.1, forward strand.
ATCCCCGATTTAACTCGAGATTTTGGAAGCAATTTCAAGAATGTCTTGGCACGAAATTGAATATGAGCACGGCATACCACCCGCAGACTGATGGACAAAGCGAAAGGAAAATTCAAACAATCGAAGACATGTTGCGCAGTTGTGCAATCGATTCTGCAGGAAGTTGGGACGACCACTTGCCGTTGATTGAATTCTCTTACAATAATAGCTATCATTCTAGTATCGGTACGCCACCATACGAAGCTTTGTACGGGATGAAGTAGGAGAAGGAAAGATTCTCGGCTCGAAATTGGTACAACAGTTGCATGACTCAGTCAAGTTAATTTAGAAAAGGTTGTTTGCTGCTCAAGATAGACAGAGGAAGTATGCGGATCCAGCGCGTAAAGATGTTCAATTCCAAATTGGCAAAGCTGTTTTGTTAAAGGTGTCACCTAGAAAAGGTTTGTCTAGATTTGGCAAGAAAGGGATGTTAGGACCTAGATACATAGGTCCTTTTGAAATTTTGAGTCAAGTGGGGAAGGTGGCCTACGAGTTGGCCTTACCACCTCAGTATCAGCATGTGCATAATGTGTTCCATGTGTCATTGCTTAAGAAGTACAATCCTGACACTAGCCATGTGATAGAATATGAACCAGTAGAAATTCAGGCAGACCTGTCATTTGTGGAGCAACCGATCAAAATACTCGACTGGCAAGAGAAGAGTCTTAGAAATAAGTCAGTAAAGTTAGTAAAAGTACTTTGGAGGAACCCTAAGGTCGAAGAATTGACTTGGGAGTTAGAGTCTGATATGCGCTCCCGGTATCCTCATCTGTTCTCTTAGATTCTGGGGACAGAATCCCTTAAGGGGGAGAGGGTGTTACAATCGGCATTTTCGTATAATATTAATTGTAAATTTGGTGTAATTATAAAGCCGAATGCCAATATATTCAACTATTGTATGCTTGTGTGAATGAGAATTTCTGCGTCTTAAATTTTGTTATGTGGTAAATGATTATTCAAATCAAAAGTTTATTTATTTCTTTCATTTTTGATTTATAAGGAATATCTTAAACCTTGAATAAATTTCTTTTTAAAAGTTATTTTGTTCACAAATTTCAAAAGTAGTTTTATAAAATTTCTAAAAATCCAAGTTATTTTATGGTATAAATTTTATAATTTTTGAACTTGTATTTTATTTTATAAAAATAAATCTTTATAAATGTTAATTGTCATAATTAGCAAATTACATAGTTGTCCTTGCATGCAAATCCTTTCTATTCAATCCAAAAGGGCTAAAGAAACAATTACCACCCCACTAACTCTTATATTTCTAGCCAAATTCCTTCTTTACCCTTGCATGCAAAATGATCCAAGTATAAGTGGAAGGGTAGTCATGTCAATTCCTATTCCCACTCACATTTGTCAAAACAAAAACCATAAAACAAGTAAAAGCCATGGTCATCTCACACTCCACTCACCACCACACTCTTTCTTCCCTCCCTCATCTCTCTCACTCTCGGCCTCCTCCCCCCTCACTCTCGGGTTTTGCCGAGATCAACCCCCTCCCCATTTTCTTTCTTTCTCAATCAAGTTTCCGCCTTCTACACAAGTAAATGTTACTTCCCATACCATGATCATTTATATTTCAAAGAGTTTTGAGTAGAAAGTTTAAGTTTTAAGGTTGCATGTTAAGGTTTTAGTTGAAACTCAAAGTACAACCTTGATTCTTGTGGATTTAAGGTTGTTTTTTAGAGGACTACAAGGAATGGAGAAGTGCCAAGTTTTGAGAAGGAAACTCTTGATATTAAACGGCCATTCCCTTCCATTTCATTCGGTCATGACCATAGGGGAGCCGAATGAATGGTCCTTGAGACCATTCTTGTTGCTTTGTTCAATTTTTGCATGTTTATGTGATAATGGCTTGAATTTTGTAGTGAAAAATTTGATGAAACCCCTTGCATGCTAAGTGATCATCTAGATATAGCTCATTCTAGGCTTGCATGTAAATTTCCTGGTAAAACATATTTAGAAAACATGTTGTTTGGCTTGCAAAACTCGAAGACATGCATACATGTGGATTTCACTTAGAATGTTATAAGATTTAGATCATTTGGAAAGATTTTATTAGTAAGCTATAATTTCAGTAGGAATAATGTGTTAATATTGATTAATGCTTCTTGATGCATGGTAATAAATCGTGTATATCTTTTATAAAATGAATAACTTGTTATTTCAAAACTTGATGATTTGTGAGTTGTGAAATGTGGTTTCTTTTGTTTTGCCATGATTGCACTTTAGGTAAGGATGATCTCTACCAAGATTATTTTGAGTATAAGGGAGTTAGTTTAGTAGATCACCATATTTAAGTCTTGGTTTGGGTATTGGGTTGTTGGTGGTTGAGTTGTCAAGTCAAAACCTTGGAGAAAGGAGAGATATAATTTCTGCAGAAAATCAGTTTAGTACCCTGAGGTTTAGAGTGAGTTTTGACCATGTCATTGATGTGCACTTTGAGACCCAAGCCACTAGAAGTTAGTATTGGGAGTATATAAAAGGTTTTATGTGTTGGTTGGAGGTTTGCATGTCATTTGGTTAGGTGCACAAGTAAAATAACAAAATCTGTCCAGCAGGGGACAGTTTTGTTGCAACTTAGAAATAGGGAGATTTGACCATGTCATGGGTAGGCCCGCATTAGGCACTATTGGGACTTAGTTAGAGGGAGTGTCAGAGAAGTTTTTCCAGCCATATTTCATAGGATATGATTTAGAACCATGTGTCACAAGTTAATTCAAGTCAGGGTGTTTTCTGCCCAAGAAAATAGGGGAACCATGGACTTTGAGCTTAGGCCCAAGAAGGCCCAAGCCAGGCCCTTGAGCCACATCAAGTTTGGGAGATGCCCTTAGGTCCTGAGCGTCTTGTGAAAGAGTTTTGAAGGAAAACCTATAGTTTAAGGGTGTCAAATGCACTTAAGAAACCATAGATGTCCTTCTGAAATTTGTACCAGTGAACACTTTCACTTAGCACATAGTTTTAGAACACTTAGGAGTGGGATTTAGGTTGACCACCATAGTTGTAAGATAGTATAAGGTCAGTAGAATAAAAGGCACAAGTGAGGGTCAATAGGTCTTGGATAGTTTAGTAAATGCACATCGAGTTAGGAAGCCAAAATTAGAAGACTTTGTCTAGTTTAGCGACCAAGTGACTTAAGTTGGGGGATCGAGATCATCCAAGCCTAGTGTTGCATTATGGTGTATATGGTGTTATTTGGTATTAATATATGATATGTGATTATGTGGCTATGTGTTTGCAACTATAAATTAAAGGAGAATATAAATTAAGTGCATATAGGCCTAAGTGCCATCCGTGTTTAAATTCGGGTTGTAAATCGGTTAAGTTGGTGAGAATATATTATAATGAGGATTATTATTATTTATGTAGGATCTCGAGACGAGGGAAAACTTGCCATAAAGGTCGAGTGGAGCTCCAGTTGCTGCTACCAGTCAGACCAGACCAGCCTTTCTCAAGGCAAGTGATTCAACTTGTCCTTCATATTCACTGCTAATAGTTCATAAATTGCTGCAACTATCCTGTGTCATTTGATATATTAAATCAAGCGTATATTATGTTTATCTTTGAATTATATAGAGATGCCATGAACCCTCGAGTACGTATTGCAAAGTAGTCTTATCATGATAGTATATTAAAGTAATTCGAATGCCATGATAAAAGAAAGGGTAGTTATAACTCTTGGTTGATTCTCTTGATTAACATGCTGATGATTCCTAAGTATTGATATCTCATCCTGATACTTGAACCCCTATAGAACCTTACCTTGAACCCTGAAAGTCAGATACTTATCAAAGTGATTCCTCATTGATTGATACCCCTCTTTCTTATCCTAAAGCTTGACAATTCTGATATATGCTGAGCTAAAGATCATTTCTGCATACCTTAACACCCTTAGTATTCATGAAGCTTACCTTCTTGATGATCCAGCACTTGAACCTTGATAAGAAACCATTGCTTTAAGCCCAATTTGGCATTACCCTTCATGATATCCAATAGCCTCACTAAATCCCCTTGTCCAAACTTTGATATATGAAAACCATTCAGTTACCCTAATAGAGTATAGTTTTGTGATTCATGGCCCTGAGATTTAGTACCATTTCCCCGTGTTTCAAGTTGATCTATAATTCCTTGATAAAAATGTTTACTGTAAAAAGAGATATTGTTATAATTCGGCATCAGTTTTTGAAATAAATAAAATGTGGGTTTTCAGTCCCAAAGGGGGATAAATGTTTTCTTTGAATGGTGGATCTGGACTGAGACGCGAGTCCTTTCCACACTTATATTAGGCTTAAAAGTTGCCTAGGGATTCCCATTAATGTTTTAGAACCCAGCGAGGTTTGGGATTACTTCACGGCTGATCACCGGCTGTAATCCGTAGTGTCATAAAATGATTTTGATTAAAAGTACGATTTTGAAATTGTTTTGATATAAACAAAATGATGTCACCACCCAAAAGTCTTATCTCTCGATATCATTGGTTATGTCCTCTCACTGTCATTCCTTAATATATATTTCGATTTATGTTTGGTATCGTATTGTTTAGCACTTGTTGAGCTTTTGGCTCACTCCTTGCTTTACCCTGATATTTCAGCTAGCAGCTATGGTTAGATTCAAGCAGACCGCCCGTAAGACCTGTGATGCTGATGCTTATATTCGAGCTCAGGTAGAATAAGTGATAGTAGTTTTGTGTGAGGACTCGCTATTTTTAAAAATCAGATGTAATAGATGGTAGTGTTGGGCTGTTCCAAACCCTAAACTGTAAGATCTTGGATTTGGTTATGTTTACTTCTTTTAAAATGTTCTAATAGTTATATTTAAACTATTGGTAAAGTTGGGGTGTGACATCAACCTAAATTAAACACATGTATTTTGAAGAAGACCCAATTTGAAGAAACTAAAAGTGTTGTGGATATGTTGTGAACTTGATGATTTCATTAACAAAACACCTTGGTAGATTTTACTTAGTGAAAAATGTAGCACTCGACGGATAAGGAATATAGTCCCGACGGATGACTCAATATAGTCCCGACGGATGCTGATTTATTATCCATCGAGTGAGTAGCTTGTGTAACAATAAGTCTGTAGCACATTTCTGCATACACATTATTTAGATTCTGTAGTAGTACTCAAGTCATGTTGACTTTAATGAGATATGCAGAATAGGTTGATTAAATGTACATAGATGATGTCTTGTAATTCTGTGTAAATGAAATGAAGTCAAGTGCCAGATTGCTACCCGACGGATAAACAACAATGCCACTCGACGGATGATCAACTAGGCAACCCGACGGATGATCATGAACCCGACGGATAAAGAATTCAAATATCTGTTGACAGTGACAACACAGTCACATGCGTCAAATATATGCAAATGGAATGTGGAAGCCTATTTAACTGGGTTTTAGAGAACAAAGAAGCATTGCCATTTCCATGCTATTATGAAGACATTCAAATATGCTGGAATAGAGTAATGAAGCAGCATAGTATTAGACTTGATAGGTTTTATTTTATTGTCTTGTCTTATTACTTTGTAATCTTGGTGATATAAAAACCAAGAAGTAGCAAATAGAACAATAAGAACACTAAGCAAGAATTTCTCAGAGAAACATTTGTAAGTTGTATTCTTAGCATTTCTCTGCAAACTTAGTTGTTCATATTTGTAAGTAGCTGTGAGCAAATCTTGCTACACAGAGGTCTCTTGATATAATATATATATATATGTGGTGGATACAGTCAAATCCACCAGAAAGTTTTCAAGGACTTGTGTTTTTAATTACGTGTGTATTGATTCATTCCAAGTTATTATTCCGCAGTTTGCAAATCAATTCACATAGTTATATATTATTAAGATAGAACATTTTATATCTTTGTGAAAAAGTTTCAAGAATTTCATTCAACCCCCCTTCTGTAATTCTTGTTGCATTGTTAGGGACTAACAAAAAGCGTATGAAAAAGAGAGGGGAGAGAGAGAGGGAGGAGAAAGAGAGAGTTGTACAGATGAGATTGAAACAATGAGACAGGTTAGTGAAAAAGATTAAAAGCGATCCATGGCAAAAAACGAGCGGGTTTTTTGCCGCTCTAAAATTTCATCTCTACCACAATTCATTAGTGGGCTGCATTTTATATTTATTAGTTTTCAATTTTTTTATTTTCAAAATTTTAAATTTAATTAATAAATATTTTAACTAATATTTAAAAGTACTAACTCACTTATCTAATAAGTTTTTATTTACTTTAAAATGTAGTTATTACTTTTATACATTTATGTTTTCACTCAAAATTAATATTTAATTTTATTGAAGTAAAATAAAGATTACATAAATTTAATAAAATAAAATCTTTTATACTATTAAAAAATAAATTGACTTATGTTGAAAACGCCTATTTTTAAGAAAAATAAATTAATTACTTTGATACAGTTTAGAAATTTCTGAATTCAAAATAATATTTAATTTTCTTTCTGCAAAAAAATATATATTTGTTTATTAATAATGTAAGGTAACATTATTCATGCATGTTGTAATGTTTAACACTTTCCATCTAAGGTAACACCAAGTTTGCAGTTAAGGTAACACCAAAACAGCAATGTTGTAGTAGGCTAAAAATAACATATCTAAGGTAACATAATTAAGCAACGTCCATGATGAGGGTGTTGCGATAGGCCATTTATGGTGTAGTGCTTGGACGCAATAAAAGCTGATAAAAAGAAGATTGAATGGGCTTATAATGATATGTCCCTCACCAAGGCGGAACGTATCTGTCAGGTAGATGAAGTTTACAAAAAATATGACAAAATGGAAATTAACCTTATCGAATAAGAAGATAGCTTAATAACAAGGTACGTTAAAGCTCATGAGCAATATCTATAGATTGGAGAAGAAGAGAATGAAAAACAGATCGAGGCTGAGAATGATGAGTCTGATCAATATGTTGTTAACCTTGCTGATTTTTAAAAATTAATGTAATTGTTTGGTCATGCTGTAATTATTTTTCATGTTCCCATTTTATGTAATACAAAATGTGCAATTTCTATGTTTGAATTTTGAGGCATAATTAGAACAAGGCAGCGTACTGTTTATTTCATTTAAGTGATTTATAAAGCATAATGTAATTATAACTCAACATGAAACAGAAACATATAAACAATATTAAAATTGTGAATCACAGGAACCTTAAATATGAAGACATGATATACCCAAAGAATCAAAAGATGCAAATGACTCTCTAATTCCACAATCAAGTCATGGGAAGAAGTTCATCAATATGTTCAAGCCTCCATGAAGAATAAGACATCAAGGGACTTCCAGTATCAGTTACATAGTTTGATTTAAAGTATTTAAGGTCAAGGGTTCAGTGTTTAAAGTAATGGATAATCAACCAAGATGTATCAGTTCAGAATTGTCAAGGAAATTGAATTAAATCATTTCATGCTAGTTTCTTGTCAACCAGACCAGTGCACCAAGCCTCAGCATATCAGAAAGGGTTTGATTTGATTATATAGAAGGAACTTTAAATAGTGATACAGTTATTGGAACCTAGATTTTCTCTAAGGAAAGAATACCTTCTAGGGTTACAGGGTCGCAAGTAAGGATCCTAGGAAATTTGGTTAAGTCATAATTCACCTCTGTGACACCAAGGTCGTAAGTAAAGGCTAAATGGTGAAATGACTAAGGCAAGGTCGCAAGTAAAGGCTAAATGGTGAAATGACTAAGGCAAACACCCTAGTCGCAAGTAACTCTATAGGGAACACCCTGTTCGCAAGTAAGTCTACAGGGATTCTACTAGTCGCGAGTAACTTGCAAGTGAATACCTCTAAGGCAAGGTCGCCAGTATCTTGTACAATAATGGTTCTGTTCGCAAGTATCTTACACTAGGAAATTTCTAAGGGCGCAAGTAACTTCACAGGGTCGCAAGTATCTGCTTACAAGGTCGGAAGTATCTTACTTAAAGAAAAATCAAAGGCGCAAGTAACTTTACATACAGGGTCGCAAGTAACTGTACTTGGTTTGATTTTATTGATACAATGCAGAATAAACAAGAAAAACAAGTGGTGTGAATAAAGACACCTGTCCAATTATTTGTGAAGACAATAAAAGCTGAAATTGAATGTTTATTCAGTTGGTTATCTTCTTCAGTTAAATAGAAAGTGTTTACGGGAGCTCCATTAAAGAACCTCGTTTATTAATCTTGTAAACATAGAGTTGTGCTGCTGAATTTATTGTAGCTAATCAATTTTTTGATTAGATTGTAGCAACCTCAAGGATTATATTAATAAAATAATATATTCCTCAAATTATTTTTGTGTCTATTTTGATTCCGTACTTATGACGAAGAACTTGTAAACGAATCGAAAAAAATTATAGGTATCATATTCAACCCCCCTTCTACGATACTTTGGGACTAAAAATTGGTATCAGAGCTTGTTGATTGATATAGAAATCAAGATCTGGAGAAATAAACAAGTTCTTGAAAAATTTCTTAAAAGTTTTTAATTTTCAAAAATTCTCATTTATTGATATTTTTGAACTTTAAATAATTTTAATTCCGCAAGATGGTGAATAACTAAAGAATTGGAAGTATCAAGGTTCCCCCATTCGATAGTGATAATTACAACCTATAGAAGAAAAAGATGATGTTGTTTATGAAAGCTTCGAATCCACTTTATATTGGGATATTACTGAATGGCCCTTATGTCCTGATGGCAATAGTTGCTGAATCCACACTACAACTGGTTTAAGAATTCCTTCCTCGTCTACTCCCAGGAATCCGTCTAAATATACGGAGACTGACAAGCAGTTGATAAATCTGGACACAAGCCTTCAACTCATAATTATGGAATCGACCGATAATGATATGAGTCATCAACTTCTAGGAAGTAACAGTGCAAAGGATATGTGGGATAAAATTGAGCTTTTGATGGAAGGTACAGAAGAAGTCAAAGAGAACATGATGGATATTATGACTACTCAGTATGAGGCATTCAAACTTCAACCTGGAGAAACACTATCTTCATTCTTTGAGAGATATACAAGATTGTTAAGCGAATTAAAGCTTCAAGGGAAAGTTTATCCTATACGAGAGTCTAACAGGAAAAGTTTATGCTGATGCTCCCTGTTCATCTGGAACAAAAGAACACATAAATCAGGGAAAGAGCTGATTTTATTACCATGTCCCTGGATGTAATCTATGGAAAGCTAAGAACCCATGAACTGGAGCAAGAGCAGAAAGCTATTATCTATGGACCTGGCTCTATCGACAGTAAGAGTATGACACTTGCAAAAACCACTGTATTTGTAGTTCGTGAACCTGAAACCCAAGAAGTCAAGGTTGCACCCTCCTCAACAATCAAGGAAATTATCATAGCTGAAATTGCTCATGGTGAGCCAGAGGATGAAAGTGAGTTTTACACTCAGGAAGAACTTAAACAGTTGGAAAACAAATCTATGGCATACATGGCTGCAAATTTATTCATGTTAGATTCAGAAGGAAACCCAATTATAAACCAAGGGGTTCATCAGGGAGATTTCAGAAAGGGAACTACTCATCAGGGTCAAGCTTTAGAGGAGGCTAAAAGTCAAGTTGGGTAGATAAGAGCAAAACAATATGTTATAACTGCAATGAGTTGGGCACTTTACATCTGATTTCCGAAAGCCCAAAGCAGCAAAAAGAAATGATTCCTATGAAAAGAAGAAAACTTATAAAGATCTGAGGAGGAAGAATGAGAAGCTGAAACAAAAGTTGAATGCTTATGTGGTTAAGGAAAAGGGAAGAGCGTACATTACTGAAGGAAAAAGCTAGGATGATGTTGATTCAGATGAAGAGGAAGAGTATGTTAATATGGCTCTTATGGAAGACTCTACAGATGAATCACCACAATCATCTCAGGTTCCTGAACTTACCACTATAGATATGTCTGTGTCTGAATACAAATCTACTATGCATGAACTTACCTTAGAATTGTATAATGTTCATACAAGCATGCTTGCATATATACTTGAAAATGATAAATTAGTTCTTAAAGCTGAGAGTTTAACCTCTAGAAATGAAGAACTAGAATTGCTTGTAGTTGTCTTAGAAGACCTTAAACAAAAGAATGAATATCTAGAGAATAAGGTTAAGTGCAACAGAGACATATAAGCCATTATTAGAACCCAAATTGCTGACCTAGAAAAGAAGTTACAGGTGTTTAAGAATCACTATGCCATAAGTGGGCTATTGTAATGCCTAAATGGTGTTACAATAGGCCCCAAAATCGTTACAATAGGTCTATTGTAACACCAGGGGGCGTTACGTATACGAGCATTACAATAGACACCCTAATATAACACTTCATTGATCTATTGTAACAGATAGGAAAACATTACAATAGACACCTATTGTAACACTAACAGGCCCAAATGTAATGCAAAATGAGTGATACAATAGTTTGATCAAGATTGCATAAGTGGGACCACTGGTGCCATATGGACCCCACCTATGGGTCCCATATTACCTATCGTAACAGTAGATTTTATCTATTGTAACACCAGTTTTTAGTTAGGCAACACTGGAATATGTGTATTATACCAGTCTTTGTATCGATTATAACACTAGTAATATATGTGATGTAACATTATATGTAGACAAATATTGCACCAGAACAAACAAATATAACAGTTATTATAAATTTTTTGAAATATAAGGCATGTTTTGAGAACAATCCATAATCAACAAAAACATCAAAGTTGCATACATAAATACATAAGAGTCTCAGCTCTGCAAACCAAACAACTACATAATAGTAAATTCTCCAAACCATCCCCAATGCCAACGACGACCAAAGTACTATAACATAACATCTAGGAAAAAACTACTCTTCGACTATTATTGGATATGAAATTATACAGAATAAACTGGGAGAGAATCACTTTTTGCCCTTCCACACTTTCCTGATCTGGATACAAAATAACCAGGCAGAAAGATACTTGTTCTCCCTCATTCACCATTCCTTGCTCCTGTATACAAGTCATATCAAATTTCATAAGAATCAATAGAAGTTGATTTGGTATTAAAATGGCATAGTTGGAAGTTAATTTAGGATATGACATGAGGAATCAGTCACTTTTAAATTTAAAAAACCAGAGCCTCCATTGACAGGCTTACGTTTGAGTATGTGAGAATCAACCTTAGTTGATTTAGTGAATGTTGTTACTGCACTCATAGATTTGAAAACTAATAATACATAATAAGGTAAAAGGGTTCTTTTGCTGATGATTTTAATACATAACGCTCTGCTAAGAATCTAGTTCAAGTTCATGAGTTCATCTTATGTTCTTATCTCTCAGCAATATTTATTACTACAATGTTCACCTTAGAATTTTAGAGCAAACAATTATATTCTGTAGTTTCAGCGATAATAAATAAACAACAAAAAAATGTCAACTAATAGCATAGTAGCACGTGGCTCAATACAAGATTATGATCGGAACATATAAAAAAACATGAAACATTCAAACGGATGTAAAAAATTGAATACATACATCAATATTCAGAATTGTAGAATATTTACTGAATGGAGCAAAAAAATGTAGACAACACACTTAAATAAAGAGGCAAGAAAAATTAAGTAAGGTTCAGACCTTGGTCTTGGTTTCACAATGAACATTAAGTTGCTGCAATATAATATCAAGAAAACCTAAAGATCTAATTAACCAAGGTATATCAATGAATATTCAGAATCACAAAAAGAATTGTTATGTCGGCAGTCAAAGTCACGTAAGTGAGGTATGGTCCGCCGCCCATTCTTTCCAGTAAGAATATCACCGCAAATAAAATCAGATATTAAACCATAATTATGAGTAATTTAGAGAAAATAATTCAATTGAATTGTATATGTAAAAAGATATTAAAGGGTGAGAAAAGTCTAACAATAGCAGCTAAATTAAGGTTAGAGTCCTTGTGACCCAGCTCTTTGATGAGCTCTCTCATCTGAAGAAATGGACTGGACATCTCTGTTAATTCTATTGATGCAACCATCTCTGATCCACACTAATCAATGCCAAAATTGTTACACTATCATGTTACTACAATCTGTTTTGTACAAACTATGAAAGTCCAGATTATAACAAGGAAAATGTGTAATGAAATCTAACGAAGCAAATATATCATGCTACTTAAGAATGGTCAGTAGAATAGAAGAGATACTCGGGAAAAAAAGTAAGTATGTAAATTACCATTTTGTAGGCAAGGCCTCCTCCCAGTCCGACAATGCTGACTAAATGGTGACGGAGTTATCGAGTTTAATTTGGTTGTCGAATAGGCAACATATTAGATCATATATCAGATATGCCATGCTAATCGCCAATGTTTGCGCCTGCATTTCCCATATACATACTTTACAAATCCTTTCTATATCTGTCTATCTTTCATAAAAAGCTAAGATTAACCAAACAACATTAATTTTTTCCATAACATATGAGTTACTACAAGCAGGCAACATAAACCCGCACTCTAGAAAAATTTACACATACCGTGAAGTATACGAGATCTTAGTCAAAATCAGTTTGTCAAGCAAGAAAGGAGTTACCTGGAGAGTAGTAGGCTGAGAAGCTAAAGGGCAAACAGGGCATCTCCAATCTTGAACAGAGAGAACCGACAGAGTTACAACTAAACAAGCATGAAGTGTAGAAACTATGCGGTTGCAGAAATCAAAAGAACGCTTATGAAATATCTTTCTTGTTAATAAAAATAAACTCGACCATAAGATCATTCCATATACAATCCAATTTACTATGTGTTCTTCATCTCCTCCCATTTATAAATATCTATAAACTATACAATACCAGGCCTTTTCAAGAATGCATTTGGAGAAGCAAACAATATATCAGGTTGCTTTGACCCATATGAAAATATTTTACCTATTTATGTTTGATGACGATTCTATGTACAACCTAACTAAATGTATAGTCCCATTTTGAGCTGCTTATAAAGTTTAACATGTTTGAAACTTGCTACTCCAAAGCAATTATTTATCTAAACTTTTAAAGTCATGGACAATAGACCATCAAACTAAAGTGTGAGAATTGACCATAGGTGTTTACACTATTTATACATGCCAGTAAAAATCATTTAAGTTAAAACTACCTTAACTGACTATAAATTCTCATTTGGCAGGTTATGGTGGTAACTATAAAAAAATCAAAAGTGAAACCCCAATATAATATAACATAAGATACGACCAACCTATGTTAGATATGATCATCCTATTATGACCCACATCATGATGATATGTGAAGGAGTAAACTAAAAAAATGTTTTGTTTTAATATCTTTATAGGAAGATTAGTAACGGAATCAAGCCAAGTAATTTGCCCTGTGAATAAATGTAAAATATTAGCTTCAAGCTTTGCTTTGAAATGCAATATTTTGGCATGACAATTATAATATCAAGTAGACCATCAGTAAAGAATAGTAAATGCAATAAGCACCTGGAATAGTAGGACAGATTAAAGCATATGTATTGAGTTCAATGGATAAAGCATTGGCAACCGTAAAGGTGATCCTTCGGACTTTACGTTTCTTAAATATGCGCTTCCTCAGTTGCCTTGTGCAAATCAGATGAAAAAATGACAAGAACAAAAGACAGAGAAGAATCCAGAAGGGACTTTTCCCAGGAGATAGACAAGCAATCAATTACACTATAAGGTTAACTCTACCTCCTCCACCAAGCAGATTGTTTCATCACTATGCAGCAATCCGCAAAGTTCATTTCAAACTTCTTGTAATAACCCCAAATTTTGGAATTTTTGAAACCCTTATGAATAGTGTTTTGCTGATTATGCTGAATAAGAAAACTTTTCATGCCACACTATGTAGGAGTTCTTTTATTGATCTTCTGGGATATTATTAGTACTCTATGTGGTATATAAGTGTATGTAAAGATCGTCGGAATCCAAATCCGAACACTTTGATTTTTCCCGAAAATCCACCAGATATCGAAAGAATTGAGTATAAGGTAACAGGATAAAAAGGATTTAAATTCAAGGATTTTAAGAGAGGATCATAAAAGGAATATAATATATTGAGAAGGGTTAAGGGAACCCAAATAATAAGATCCCGGGTATGATCCCTCAAACGATAAACGAAAACGAAAGTTAAGCGAACCGTATAACAGATCAGCGGTCATTAGCCAAGTAATTAGAAGCTAATCAAAGAGATTAGTGGGGATGATGTCATCAAACCAATAAGAGGAGGACAAAGGTGGGAGGATGACATCACTTGGTGACATAAGCATGACCAAAGCAAGTGTGTTGTTGGTTGATTTAGAACCACACAAAAGTTACCATGGTAAAAGGTAAGAAAACAAATCAAAAGCAACCAACCAAGCCAAAACATTTCATTTTCATCAAAAAACACAAAACACCTCCATTTTCAATAAGAGCTCTCGGCTTTTCTTCTTTTTCAAAGAGGAAAATTCTAAAATTCAAGATCCAAGCCTTGTTAATTAGTGAGTTTTGTTTAGTTTAAGCTTGGATAAGGACTTTAAGGGTGATTCCAAGCCATTCTCTTGATTCTCCACTCTCCAAGGAAGGTTATCGGACCCACTCTAAGCTTAAGTCTATCCGGGAGCACTCAGGCAAGTTTTCTACCCGTATAAACTGTTGTTGTGATGTATATGTGTATATGCATGATCTTGTGATAAATGCATATTTGTTATTAGCAAATTCTTGCGATATATTGGAGCATGTGATATGGTATATATGTATGCCTGTTTCGTATTCTTGATTTATATATGTGTTGGTTCAAATGCTTATTAGTTGCATAATACATATGCTGGAGATAAGAGGTATTTGCATATACCCTTAGTATAGGGGACCCAAAGGTGAACTTTTTTCTAAAACCGGGAGTCGATGCTCCCGAGTATAATATATATATATATATATATATATATTTATATATATATATATATGAATAGTTTTTAAAACTATGAATCAAATAAGGTTTATTCGATAACCTTATTTTATTAATGAATATTATTTTGAATATTCATTCGAGGGCTTATGACCCCGTTTATTTTATTAATGAATATTATTTTGAATATTCATTCGAGGGCTTATGACCCCGTTTATTTTATTATTAAATATTATTTTGAATATTCATTCGAGGGCTTATGACTCCGTTTATATTATTAATGAATATTATTATTTGAATATTCATTCGAGGACTTATGACTCCGATTATTTACTAATTATTATTCTTTATTTTATTAAAGAATAATGTTTCGATAATTAAACTTATTTTCGATTATTCAAATAAAGATAGTACTTTCGTATAAGTATATCTTTGGTTATTTAATATTCATTTCAAGGAAGAGTTTTAAAACTTCTACTTCGATTATTTTTATAAGGATTATCTTTATGAGAATATTATTTAAATAATAATATTCAGATATTTCTAATATACTGGGACTGATTTATTTTAATAAATCAGCAGTACTCCAAACATTCTAAAAAATGTTTTCGAGTCTTCAAACTGATTTCTAAATACTCGCTCAAAACCTGGGGGATCCGCCTCTGTGGTGTATTTTACATTCGCAACGTGGTTGCTGTTTTGAGAAAACAATTTGATTACTTGCCCAACGTTCGGGAAGTAAGTCCCTCTAATTGAGTCGGCATAAGCGACAGGCCGGGGTACGGTGTATCAAAGTGTAAGTGGCTGGGTGGCAGTCCATCAACGCGTAAGAGGCCGGGTGACGGTCCAGCACAAGGTCCTTATGTGGCCAGGGTGATGACCGGTGGGGGATTCATCCATCTACTAGTAGAAAAGGTTACTTATTGGTATCTTTGCCTGATCAGCAAGATATCAGGTTTATGCCAAGGTTTTCTCCTTTCCGAAATTCATTGGATATTGCAACTCTATTTATAATTTTCATAACAGAGGTTTTCAAGGAGTGTATGAAATGTATATATATATAGGTGTATATATATATCGGGACTTAATGAAGTATCTCGTAACTTCATTATTTATAATGATATTTCAAGGATTGAATCTATTCAAATCTTATCTTGTAGTCTCATCTGGGTGATGAACTTTTGAAACTGATTATAACTTGAACGGTGGTAGTTCAAGTAGTATTCGGATATAAGTATATTGGAGTATCTGGTAACTTCATCTTTTAAACTTATATCTAGTAAATGATTATCTTGTGCATGTCAAAGATTTTCGGAAAAACGTTGAGACAAGGTTAGATATATGAGATCACCTTGCAACGATATTTTATACAGTTATAAATGGGAACTCTGTGTATATTATACATGTCATAGGATTTCCAAGATTGTGAAAAGTATATATGTACATATATACTGAATATTTTGCGACTTGGTCGCGGTAAGATATCAAACTTGGTTCATTTCTTCTTGACCAAGACTTTCATGAGTACTATGAGAATGCTCATATATTGTAAATCATTATACATATTATTTTGGTGGGCTTGTTGCTCACCCTTGCTTTCTTCTTTCATCACACAACATCAGATAGACAAGATGAACATGACCAAGCTTTCAATTCGCAAGCGGTTAGAAAATGTTTCGCAGTTTGCTGGAAGCGTTGATGCCGCCGTAGCTGAGGTAGGAGCTACCAATAGGCTAGGTTTTCAACTATTGATGAACCAGATTTTTGTATATTTATGAATTGTAATAATGGCAAAGAAATGTAAATTTATTCAGAAACCCTTTTAAGGTGTATTGGCATATAATTGTGGAATAAAATGACTTGTGATTATTTTTGGATATTCATCTCTAAGACTATAACTTGTGGTGTGTGTTTATGGTGGGGTCACAGTACAGAATAGTTGATTATTTATTAAGATTGGGTGTTATTAAGGGAAATGGAACTCGTGACAACCCGGATCCCCGACCCCGGATTTGGGGGTGTTACAGAAATGGTATCAGAGCCAAGCGTTATAAACCTCAGAGATGATATGACGTTAAAATAATAAGTTCACTAAGATAATAAGAACTCTTGCCAAGTTCATAGTCGGGCTACCTAACATAGTACTGACAGTTAAAACCCTTATGGGAACCCTTAAAAATATCATGATAGAAGCGTAGTTCGTTATCGTAGATGGTAGCGGGACTCTGAACCCTGAGGTTGAGGAGCAACAACGCGATGATGTTTTATTAGTTATTGGAGATCAGATTGTGGATCCAATAGAGCGTCCTAACGCATGACCGGATGATGTTCATATTGAGGATGTAGTGGTTGAGGATGTTGTCCTAGATGGGATTGTTGCTGAGGAGGACCTCGTGGAGGATCCTAACAAGAATGAATAAAGGACCATTGAGGAATTGATGACCATGGTTAGGGAAACTACCAGAGGTAGGATTGGCCGGTCACTACCGGAGGTTCGTTCAAGTTTGTAAAGATAGTAGCCCCTTTAATGCGACTTACTCGTAAGACTGAGAAGTTTGAATAGACAGAGAAATACGAGAAAAGCTTTTAACAACTGAAGCAAAGGTTGGTGACAGCCCCTATGTTGGTATTGCCGGATGAAAAAAGGAGATTTTATGATTTGTATTGACGCTTTGCCTAAGGAATTAGGGTGCTCTTATACAGCACAACAAGGTGCTCGCGTACGCGTCAAGACAATTAAGGGAATATAAAAATTCGATATCCTCACCCATGAGCTTGGGCTCGTGGCAATAGTTTTGCCCTAAAGATTGGAGGCACTACTTGTATGGAGAGAAGTGCGAGATTTACCTAAGCCATAAGTGCTCTAGTGCATTTTCATGTAGAAAGAGCTCAACATACGCCAGAGGAGGCGGTTAGAGCTAATCAAGAATATTGATTGGGAGATTTTTTATCATTCGAGGAAAGCCAATGTGGTGGCTGATGCCCTTAGTAAAAAGGAGAGACTCAAGATGATAATGTCTTTGAGAGAGTTTATAAGAGGTTTTGAGAAAATGGAAATAGAAGTGAAGGTAACCGGAACCGGTACCGAAAAGCTGTTTGAGATTGCAATACAACCCGAATTATTGGAAAAGAACATATTGTGCCAGAAAAAGTGATGAATGAAGGCAGAGAGCCAACAAATAGATAAGAGATTAATACCGAGAAAGATGATAAGGGAATAATGAGGTATTCCTACAGAATTTGGGTTCCAAATGTTCAAGAGTTTAAAGATAAGATCTTAGATGAAAGCTAGTTTGAGGAATAAGATTTAGAGCAAACCCTGAACGTGATAGTCAGGGAGGTCGCCATCAAGATAGAAGGAACCCATAACATGATGAAGTGGAAAATGAGGATTTAAAATATGTAGGATGACCCCGATTATGGGGAGGAGGAGGAAATGTTCAGACTAAGGAAACAGAAGTCGAGTAAGGAAAGGAGACCCGAGACGGTACTCCTATATGAAAATTTATGGACCTTTCTAGATAGAACTTAGACTATTATCCCCAACCACCACCCTGAGGAAACAATGCGGTGAGAAATTCTTTCAGGACCTTTAAGTCGCTAAGCTCTCAGAGTTCCAAGGAACAAGCTGACCCAGTCGAGGCAAGAGCCTAGCTAAAGGAAATATAGGAATCATTTGAGATTCTAAATGATTGACGAATCACAAAAGACTATTTTTGTCACTTACCCACCTAAGAGAGAGGCCACCCGCTGGTGAAAGTCCAAGGAAGGCACGGAGCCAGAGGTTACAATAAACTGATTAAAGTTCAGTCAATTGTTTTCAGGAAAGTACTTCCCAAGGTTATGGAGATAGTGTAAAAGATTTAGAGCCAGAACAAAGGCGGACGAGTATGATGAATTATGAATCTAAGTTGTAAAAGTTGTCAAGATTCGTTCTGAGGACACGAATCCCGAATGACGGGATGTTTGAAATCAATGCTTATGTTGTGTTGGTTCATGAAATAATGATAAGAGAAAGGAAAATAAAAAGGAATTGAAGTGGAAAGGAATATAAAGGCAATAGAGTTTGAGGAATGATAAGGGAGTTGGGTATGAGTAAACCCTAAAGACTCGTAGCAATAGAAATAGAGAAGTATGTAATCGTCAGGATGAGGGTGATTCACCATGAGTTAAAATTGATGGTTGAAGGCATAAGAGATATATATTTTATTCCCTGTAAGTTGGGAGGATTCGAGGAAACCTTGAGATAGTTCGAAGGATAAATAATGAGACGTGGATCGACTAAGGAGATAAGAAAGTAAGAAATTAGGAAAATTGGATGAAGGTAGTGACCTTCAAGAATGTGAAGTGTAAGACCGGTGGCTTGATACCCAGAAAGGGAGACGCCAGGTATGAGAGATATCCCAACATTGAGATGACTGTTGAGATAAACAACAAAAGTAAATACGGAATTATTAAGAAGAAGTTCACGTTGAACACGACCAATATCTTCCAGAACATCCTTGTTATCATTACCAAATTAGGCAAGAAAAGCGGATAACTGTTGTTATCTTTTGGAGGCCATATTGATTGACCTCATTTTGAATACAGATGTTATTATGAAATTAGGCATATACTATCGAGGTGGGAATGATTGAATAAGACACCCTTATCAGGGATATATGACTTGATTTATCAATGGAAGGATGCATGTACCTTTTTAAAGGTGGAATTAAGGATAGAACATCGGTAACTTAAAATGAATCCTAGGGAAATGCATAAGGGTTGGCATTTCACCCTTAATAGGGATAGTATGAGTTTTGACAGTATGAATTGGAAAGGATTAAGGTAATAACAACCTTTAAGGATCAGTGGGGAAATTTTTAAGAAGTATATAGACAATTGTTCTAGTATTAGTAAATGGTATTTTGATATGCCCTGTATCTAGGGAATACAGGAGGAACGATTCAAGGATAACCTTAGAGGTTTTACAAGGAGAAAGGTAATATTCAAAATTCTCAAGAATAGGAATATTGATAAAGGAAATATGATGTAATTATAATGATGCCAAGTGGGGCACGTGTTAAACCACGAGAAAGTATAGATTGAACCCAACGAAGGTCAAGAATGGTGAAAACAAGAAGGACCCAAGATTAGAGACGTCCTAAGTATGATCGAGAGTCAGTCGTGACAGTGATTAACCTCTAAAGACTGAGGCATTAACTTATGGAAAAATGGTGATATTTTTTTTACTCATTAGATTTTAAGGAAAATATCTTCACATAAGCTGTGGTTGAAATAAGGTAGAAAATTTATTTGGAGGTGGTTAAAATGACATTGACTGTAAGGAAATTTTACCATCAGGAAAGGCCAAAGAGGTGGCCGACACTTTAAATGTAAGAGGATAATTATAGGCGCTCGTGCGAGAGGAATACAGTGATGATGGTTGAAGCCGGGAAGGTTGTATTACGGTTCGGAAGATTGACATTCCTTCTGATGACTGTGCAATACTCAACCGCAATAGTAGTTAGGTAAAGGTTTAATTCGTGTAATCGCCATTAGCGGGCTATCTATCTTAGAAGGTCCTATCTTGAGAATAAGCCAGGACCATATTTCAAAAAGGACCAAACAAACCTTTGAGTTAAGTCTTCTATTGAAGGCATATGATTAAGAATGGTATTAACCTGCTATCGTTGCTTTGATTGAAACTCTTCTGCAATTTTATCTGCTTCATGTCATGTATGTATGCTAGGATCATGAGTGTTCTTCATGAATCATGAATGGTAATTATGTTACCTCCTTAGGAGAATTCTATACGACATGTATGGACTCCGTATGGTTAGATATTAAGATTTCATGGAAAGTGAATTACGACAGTAGGTTAGTGGTGGACCATAGTAATGCAGCAATGATTCTGCGAGTAATGAGTCGATTACAACCATGAGAGTTGTATTGGAATGGATGTTGAGATTGAGTACCACTAATCGGGTCGTGGTGGTGTATAAGTTATTATTGATAGACTAATTAAGTAGATTATCTACCTATTAAATATTTATTCCTTCTTATCAATAGAGAGTCGTATTACTATACGAGGAAGGTTGCGGTGCAAGCATAGAATTCTAGTAACGATGATGTATAAAATGAGATTCCAGATTCGATTTTCGATGTCGAGGGAGTTTCGAAGGTGATTATGTATAAGCTCGAGCAAGAGCATGGGTCCATAGAATGATGGATGGAATAGTAAATATTTAAGCATGTGAAATGCGATGCTATTATACTTGATGTGGATTTATATACATATATGTTTTGTTCTCCTATGTTAAACCTCTATAGTTCAGAGGTAGGTTCCAAGCCAGATATTTTGTGGCAGTATATTTTTCATATATACAATTCTCTTCAATTCATTCTTTTCTCTTCTTTTCATTTCATATAAACTGAGAAGAACAACCTTCCAGAAGGGGAGGTATTGCCGAAAGACTATCTATCTGTGTGATAGAAGCCAAGTAGGATACCATCTATTGTTTAATTGCTTGTCAAGTACTAAAGGCTGCCCACCTTCTGTACTAACTATGCAATGTAACAAGTGTTCATGATCATAGTGATCTCTCAATAAGTTCTTTTACTTCTATATGAAGGACCAAGCTTTCGAAGATGGAGGCAACTAGAGAGGAAGTGGTACCAAGTATGGTGGTATTCCGATTCTAACGCGTTCGTGATACTAAGGTTGACGCGATTATCAAAAGGTTATAGAATGCTAACGAGCAAAGGTGTAACCAGTATAATATTAGGAACGGAAAATAGTAACGATTACCAACTGGAAAAGAGTGGGTATTGAGAATCAAAAGCTATAACGCTAGAAGCTATGAAGAGAGTCTATGCGATAGACTTGAAAGAATTTAGAATGATCACTTAGCACGTATCGAGTTTTCTTACAATGATAGATGATATGTCAATTTCGAGATGTCGCCTTATGAGATCCTTGAGGGAAGATAATGTCGATCTCCCTTATGATAGGATGAAGTTGTAGAGCACGAGATGCTCGGACCCGCAGTAGTCCAAGGGACCAGGGATATAATAGATCTAATCAGAGGACGGCTGGTATTAGCCCAAGATGGACACACGAAGTATGTTGATTGACACGAAATGACAAAGAGTAGGAAGTAGGGGACCTAGTAATGTTAAAGGTATTCCTTGGAAAGGATTGATGAGGTTCAAAAAGAAAGGAAAGCTAAGCCTACGAATTGTTGGACCCTTTTAGGTATTAAGACGTATTGGGAAGTTAGCATATGAGCTAGCCCTACCCCCGAACATGTAGCAAGTTCATAACGTGTTCCACGTATCAATATTAAGAAAATGTAATCCGGATGCCAGACAAATAGGGGCATATGAGCGCATAGACATGCAACCAGACATAACCTATATGGAGCAACCAGGAAGAGTTATAGATCAAAAATGGACAAATGCTTAGGAGAAGAGTTATCAAACTAGTCAGAGTTTGATGGTAGAACCACAATGTGGAAAAATTATGTAAGAGTTAGAAAGTGCAATGCTAAGAAAGTATCCCTACTCATTTCTATCTGATTCCGGGACGGAATCCTTTTAAGGAGGGGAGACTGTAATAACCCCAAATTTTGGAATTTTTGAAACCCTTATGAATAGTGTTTTGCTGATTACGCTGAATAAGAAAACTTTTCATGCCACACTATGTAGAGGTTCTTTTATTGATCTTCTGGGATATTATTAGTACTCTATGTGGTATATAAGTGTATGTAAAGATCGTCAGAATCCAAATCTGAACACTTTGATTTTTCCTGAAAATCCACCAGATATCAAAAGAATTGAGTATAAGGTAACAGGATAAAAAGGATTTAAATTCAAGGATTTTAAGAGAGGATCATAAAAGGAATATAATGTATTGAGAAAGGTTAAGGGAACCCAAGTAATAAGATCCCGGGTGTGATCCCTCAAACGATAAACGAAAACGAAAGTTAAGCGAACCGTATAACAGATCAGCGGTCATTAGCCAAGTAATTAGAAGCTAATCAAAGAGATTAGTGGGGATGATGTCATCAAACCAATAAGAGGAGTACAAAGGTGGGAGGATGACATCACTTGGTGACATAAGCATGACCAAAGCAAGTGTGTTGTTGGTTGATTTAGAACCACACAAAAGTTACCATGGTAAAAGGTAAGAAAACAAATCAAAAGCAACCAACCAAGCCAAAACATTTCATTTTCATCAAAAAACACAAAACACCTCCATTTTCAAGAAGAGCTCTCGGCTTTTCTTCTTTTTCAAAGAGGAAAATTCTAAAATTCAAGATCCAAGCCTTGTTAATTAGTGAGTTTTGTTTAGTTTAAGCTTGGATAAGGACTTTAAGGGTGATTCCAAGCCATTCTCTTGATTCTCCACTCTTCAAGGAAGGTTATCGGACCCACTCTAAGCTTAAGTCTATCCGGGAGCACTCAGGCAAGTTTTCTACCCGTATAAACTATTGTTGTGATGTATATGTGTATATGCATGATCTTGTGATAAATGCATATTTGTTATTAGCAAATTCTTGCGATATATTGGAGCATGTGATATGGTATATATGCATGCCTGTTTCGTATTCTTGATTTATATATTTGTTGGTTCAAATGCTTATTAGTTGCATAATACATATGCTGGAGATAAGAGGTATTTGCATATACCCTTAGTATAGGGGACCCAAAGGTGAACTTTTTTCTAAAACCGGGAGTCGATGCTCCCGAGTATAATATATATATATTTATATATATATGAATAGTTTTTAAAACTATGAATCAAATAAGGTTTATTCGATAACCTTATTTTATTAATGAATATTATTTTGAATATTCATTCGAGGGCTTATGACCCCGTTTATTTTATTAATGAATATTATTTTGAATATTCATTTGAGGGCTTATGACCCCGTTTATTTTATTATTAAATATTATTTTGAATATTCATTCGAGGGCTTATGACTCCGTTTATATTATTATTGAATATTATTATTTGAATATTCATTCGAGGACTTATGACTCCGATTATTTACTAATTATTATTCTTTATTTTATTAAAGAATAATGTTTCGATAATTAAACTTATTTTCGATTATTCAAATAAAGATAGTACTTTCGTATAAGTATATCTTTGGTTATTTAATATTCATTTCAAGTATGAGTTTTAAAACTTCTACTTCGATTATTTTTATAAGGATTATCTTTATGAGAATATTATTTAAATAATAATATTCAGATATTTCTAATATATTGGGACTGATTTATTTTAATAAATCAGCAGTACTCCAAACATTTTAAAAATGTTTTCGAGTCTTCAAAATGATTTCTAAAAGTTAGGGCGGATCCCAAAACTCATTCTTTTATATTTAAGACCCTCCTTTCGAAGGGGATTTAAATACTCGCTCAAAATCTGGGGGATCCGGCTCTGTGGTGTATTTTACATTCACAACGTGGTTGTTGTTTTGAGAAAACAATTTGATTACTTGCCCAACGTTCGGGAAGTAAGTCCCTCTAATTGAGTCGGCATAAGCGACAGGCCGGGGTACGGTCTATCAAAGTGTAAGTGGCTGGGTGGCAGTCCATCAACGCGTAAGAGGCCGGGTGGCGGTCCAGCACAAGGTCCTTATGTGGCCAGGGTGATGACCGGTGGGGAATTCATCCATCTACTAGTAGAAAAGGTTACTTATTGGTATCTTTGCCTGATCAGCAAGATATCAGATTTATGCCAAGGTTTTCTCCTTTCCAAAATTCATTAAATATTGCAACTCTGTTTATAATTTTCATAACAGAGGTTTTTAAGGAGTGTATGAAATTTATATATATATAGGTGTATATATATATCGGGACTTAATGAAGTATCTCGTAACTTCATTATTTATAATGATATTTCAAGGATTGAATCTATTCAAATTTTATCTTGTAGTCTCATCTGGGTGATGAACTTTTGAAACTGATTATAACTTGAACGGTGGTAGTTCAAGTAGTATTCGGATATAAGTATATTGGAGTATCTGGTAACTTCATCTTTTAAACTTATATCAAGTAAATGATTATCTTGTGCATGTCAAAGATTTTCGGAAAAATGTTGAGACAAGGTTAGATATATGAGATCACCTTGCAACGATATTTTATACAGTTATAAACGGGAAATCTGTGTATATTATACATGTCAGAGGATTTCCAAGATTGTGAAAAGTATATATGTACATATATACTGAATATTTTGCGACTTGGTCACGGTAAGATATCAAACTTGGTTCATTTCTTCTTGACCAAGACTTTCATGAGTACTATGAGAATGCTCATATATTGTAAATCATTATACATATTATTTTGGTGGGCTTGTTGCTCACCCTTGCTTTCTTCTTTCATCACACAACATCAGATAGACAAGATGAACAGGACCAAGCTTTCAATTCGCAAGCGGTTAGAAAATGTTTCGTAGTTTGCTGGAAGCGTTGATGCCGCCGTAGCTGAGGTAGGAGCTACCAATAGGCTTGGTTTTCAACTATTGATGAACCAGATTTATGTATACTTATGAATTGTAATAATGGCAAAGAAATGTAAATTTATTCAGAAACCCTTTTAAGGTGTATTGGCATATAATTGTGGAATAAAATGACTTGTGATTATTTTTGGATATTCATCTCTGAGACTATAACTTGTGGTGTGTGTTTATGGTGGGGTCACAGTACAGAATAGTTGATTATTTATTAAGATTGGGTGTTATTAAGGGAAATGGAACTCGTGACAACCCGGATCCCCGACCCCGGATTTGGGGGTGTTACACTTCTGTTAAGTTTATTTCAGCCATAAATTTACCCAAGTCTAATCTCATAAATGTACACCATATATCAACCCCATTATATAAATCCTGATATGTAATTCTTCCCCCATTTATCTATAATTTTCTATAAATCTGTGCCCTCATTTTTCACTACTTCTTGTTTTGACTAATTCGTTTTGACTAATTCTTGTTTTCTATTTAGTTGACTCAATCTTAAATAATTTTTCTACTAAACAACGGGAACGGGCAGCCTTCTTGTTGTTGAGCCAGAATATATACAAAGGGAAGTGCTTACTTGGGTCAACAGAATCTGAGCCTTCAAGTTTGTAAACATCCGCACAACATCTGAGCCTTTAAGTATCACCTGGTTGTATACTTTAGACTAAATCAGATAACATGGAATACCTACCAGTAAGAAAAGAATTGAGAAGCAAAACACCCTGAAATATTTATCGAAACACAAATTACATTTGACAATGTTGCAAAAAGTGCAAATAGCAAGTAATGTCTTATTATATTCTGATAAAAAAACAAGGGGTGGAATAGAATTTTGTGTGTATATGTATGTATAAAAAAACAAGAGAAGAAGAGAGGGACAAAGACAATACAAAGGGGTGCTAGCAAACAATATACAAGAGAGAGATAGTACCTGAGAGGCAATTTATTTGTCGAATTGATGTTGGAATGGGGCGACTCTTTCAACTTCGTCACTCTCTGTTATAAATTCGAAGATCTGAAGAAGCCCTGCACACATCAATAGAGAGCGAATAGTTGAAGTTCAGGTAAATATAAGCCCTAACTGAATTCAAAAATGAAGAAACCCATATTTTGAACTCAAATTCAAAGCCCCAATTTCAAATATCAACCTCATCCCATGAATTAATTGAGATCCTAAACATACGACGAGGTTGTAGAGACAGTGCGATGAGATTGCAGAGAGGCGTCGTGTAGTGTAGTGGTCGGTGAGGTTTGAGAGAGAGAGAGAAAAAAAAAGAGTGAGCGAGAAATAATGTTGGGGAGAGAGAGTCTTGAGGACTGAGTTTTGTTTAACTCCAATCAGTCATTTAGGTGGGAAAAATGCCGCCCAATAATTCACCTAGTAAAATGTATATTATTTTATAAATTTTTTTCTTTTTACTTTTAATTTTAATTATTAAAATATTATTTATTAAATAGAAACATACAAATAATTTCAGATAAATAGGAAAATTAAAAAAGTCTTTGAATTTATATATAAGAAATTCTAGACTTAAATCATATGATATATTATATTGATCATTTACTAGTAAATCAGAATATAATTTATACTAATTTATGATAATATTTCTATTTTAATATTTCCAAAATTTTAAAAAGTATCTAATGTAACACCAGTTGTTGGTGTTATATGTTGTGCAACACCGTAAATTTACCGCAACACTAGCTTTATAGCTATTGTAACATTGCAAGAGAGATGTTACAATAGGCCAAAAATCTCTTAGCTAATATAACGCTCCTTGTAACACTTGCATTACAGTAGCCCACTTATGGCGTAGTTGTTGGATTTTAATCGTAGCGGAGGCATGGTAAAACACTTTTACACATACAAAATCCAAATAAAAGCATATAAATCGTGGTAAAAACATATGGATCGATTATTAAAGGTTAGTAATCGATCCATATGTTTTTACCATGATTTATATGCTTTTATTTGGATTTTGTATGTGTAAAAGTGTTTTACCATGCCTCCGCTGCGATTAAAATCCAACATTGGTATCAGAGCTTAGGTTGTATGCATATAGATCTGTGGTAAAAATTTCAGAATTTTATGTGCTTGTATGAATTAATTATGATTTTTACAAGTTATATAATGGATTAATTTTGTCTGATGAGAAATCATTTCTCATAATAATTTTGAATGTTGATCTGGGTTCTACAAGTGTTGTAGATCGTCTGGGTATTTTTCTCATAATTTTATGATGTATAGATTTTTTATTATGAATTTTTGAAGTTGTTTTGATTAAATTCGTAATTAAATAAGTAAATATATGTATATATAGTATATATATATATATATATATGTTTGTATCGGCTGCTTTTATCTGCTGTAAGTCTGTGTTGTGTGTTCTGCACGGAGAAAAGAAAAGAAGCAAAGGTACAGAGTACAGTACGGCGGCACGGTGACCAAGGGAAAAAAAACGGCAGAAGTTACAGGCGGCAGCTGCAGGCGCGTGTAGCGCACGCGCGCAGGGGGGGGGGGTGTCGCGCATTCCAGGAATACGTTACACCCTGTGGCGCATTCACGGAATGCGTTACACCTTTTAATTGGTTAAAAGGGTTGTAACGCATCACCGGAATGCGTTACAGGGCTTGTAACACGTTCCTGTAATGCGTTACAGCCCGACTGTCCACATTAAAATTGATTTTCTGGGAGTTTCGTAACTCCGTTTTAGGCGTGCAATATACCATTGGATTCGTTTTTCCAAGACGGATCTAATGGAGTGATCAATTTTAGTTTATATAAAAGTTTTGAACTTTTTATATTTCTGAAAGTGTTTTAAAGCTGTTTTTAACTGTTTTAACTGCTTTTAAATGCTTCATGTGATACATAGAGATGTATAATGCTTAGACCAATATGCTAGATGATGTTACATGCCTACCTTGATATTTATTCATGTTGATATATGTGATATATGCTTAGTTTATCATGCGATGATAGATTTAGGTGAACTTAAATGAACATAAGGCGTTTGTTAGACAACCTAGTATAGTGAAAGTGTTTCATAACCTTAATAATAATATTATGAATACAATCATGAGATTCTTGTGTTTATGAAACACGTAATTGAATATGAATTTTTGATATGAGAGAAAGGATGATTCTGTCAATAACAGATTTCTATCTGTAAGAAAGGGTTATTAAGTGACGCCTCTTGACAATGCTCCACCCGATCTGGGAATCATCTGATTATTGATTATTGATTTGAAATATTTAATTTAAAAGGAAGAATCTCTTTATAATATGATTATGACTGTAACGTAATATAATCCCTCTAAAATTAAATAATATCAAGTAGTAATTGGCCAATGACACAACGGGCTTGTGTCGGTCAAAGCCTTCCAACATGGTAGAAAGTAGTTCTTATTTTTAAATCATTGTCGTTTCGTGCTACAGCCGAGGGCTTTGATTTCGAAATAAGAAATACTTGTCCATTACATAGAGATGTGTACATTGAATAAGAATCTAAAGGTCGTTACGTGCCACAGTCGTGGGCCTTTGGGGACTGATTCAATTGTACGGAATGTTGGGTTAGACTTGACTTAGAATATTGAGTTTGTCGTGCCACAGCCGTGACTCAATTATTCAAGAGGCTAAAGTTTTATTAGGGAATAACATTAGATGTAATTGACAAGAGTTTTCTGCCTATTGAACATTACATGGCGGTTCGTGCTACAGCCGGGGTTGTGTAATGGAATGTAGGATCCCTATTCCCACTAGCATTATGAATGCTTAATTTTTCACGTAGGGGGTTGAATAAATTAGATAAACTAGTGGGAGCCACTTATGAATAAAGACCTGATCCATATAGTGTTTTTAAAATGAAATCGAATATTTGCTAAGTGTTGTTATGTGTTTATCATTTACAGATTTACTTTGTACGTCATGTCTTCTGCACTATCACTCAGGAGCATACTAGATGCTCACAAATTGACTGGTCCTAATTATGCTGTCTGGCTTCGAAACTTGAGAATTGTTCTCAGGATTGAGAAGCTGGAATACGTGATTGACTCACCTAAGCCTACTGAACCTGCTAGCGATGCGCATAATGATGAACATGTTGTGTATCGTAAGTGGATAGATGATACAAATGTTGCTCAATGCATCATGCTAGCTTCCATGAACATTGAGCTACAGAAGCAACATGAGCATATGGATGCTCATACTATCCTCATGCATCTACAAGAGTTGTATGATGTGGCGGGGAGGACAGCTCGATATGAGATATCGCAGGAGCTGTTCGGTTGTAGGATGTCTGAGGGATCATCTGTGAATAACCATGTACTTAAGATGATCAATTTGATTGAACGTCTTGGACAACTTGGTTTTGCCATGGATGGGGAGCTGAGCCAAGACTTAGTCTTGCAATCGCTTCCGAGTTCGTTCTCGCAGTTTGTTGTGAACTTTCACATGAATAAGTTGGATGTCAGCCTGCCTGAACTCCACAACATGTTGAAGACTGCGGAATCGAATTTTCCCCCTAAGAAGAGTTCTGTTCTTCTAATTGGTGAAGGTTCCAATCCTAAGAAAAGGAAGAGGAACCCTTCCAAGAAGAAGAAAGTAGGTCAGAAAATGCCGGTTCCACCAAAAGCTGAAGACCCCAAGAGCAAAGTTGTTTGCTTTCACTGTAACAAGGTGGGGCACTGGAAGAGGAACTGCAAGGTTTACCTTGCAGAATTGAAGAAGAAGAAGGGTAGTGAGACTACCGCTTCTGATTCAGGTATGTTCATGATAGAAGTGAATATGTCATTAAATCAAATTTCTACTTGGGTATTAGATACCGCCTGTGGTTCTCATATCTGTAATTTATTGCAGGGACTAAGGAGAAGTAGGACTCTTGAGGAAGAGGAGGTGATTCTACTGATGGGAAATGGAGCAAGAGCTGCTGCTGAAGATGTAGAATCATTTCATTTACATATGCCTACGGGCAAGACTATTGTTTTAAATAATTGTTATTTTGTTCCCTCGATTGTGAGGAATATTATTCCCATGTTAGACTTGGCTGGATTTTCATTTATTATTGAGAATAATGAATGTTCTATTCTTAGAGATAATAGTCTTTATGGATGTGGTACCTTAAATAATGGTCTGTATAAATGTGACATAATTTACTTCAGATTGAACAAACTAATAAAAGAAAAGGGATGATGAAAATCTCACTTCATTGTGGCACTGCAGTCTCCATTTAGTAGACATGGAGAGAGGGATGCAAATTTGCTAGGAATGGTACACACAGATGTATGTGGACCAATGTCTAACCAAGCCATGGGTGGATTTTCATACTCATTACTTTCATAGATGATAGATCTAGATTCGGATATGTGTTTGATGAAACACAAGTCTGAATCCTTTGAAAAGTTCAAAGAGTATAAGTATGAAGTGGAGAAACATCCAAACATAGTATTATAACTCTTCGATCAGATCGAGGTGGTGAATACTTTAATGGAGTGTTTCTAGATTATCTCAAAGTAAATGGTATAGTCTCTCAGTGGACTCCTCCAGATTGGTATCTGAAAGGAGAAATCGAACTTTGTTAGACATAGTTCGGTCCATGATGAGCTATGCAAATCTTTCAGTATTCCTATGGGGTTACGCATTGGAAACCTCAGCATATTTACTGAATAAGGTGCTTTCCAAATTTGTTCCTCAAACTCCGTATGAGATATGGAAAGAAAGGAAACCGAGTCTTAAACACGTTAAGATTTGGGGATGTCCAGCTTATGTCAAATAAGTTGACCCGGATAAGCTGGAATATCGATCCGTAAAATGTAGTTTTGTGGGATATCCTAAAGAGACTTTAGGGTATTACTTTTACACCGATCATCGGGTGTTTGTATCCAGACATGCTACCTTCTTGGAAAAGGAGTTTATCCTTGAAGGAAACAGTGGGAGCAAAATTGAACTTGATGAAGTTCAAGAAGCACAAACTACTACGGATCAAGTGGAAACACCTGTTCTGACTGAACAACCTTTTGTGGAACAGCCCATTCATAGGTCAGGGAGAGTGTCTCGCCAACCTGAGAGGTAATATGGCCTTGTCATTGAGAATGACAATGAGTTGTCGATCATTGATGATGACGACCCTGTGACCTATAATGAGGCTATGAGTAGTGTTGACTCAGAGAAATGGCATAGTACCATGAAATCCAGAATGGAATCTATGTATACGGTATATAAAAGATAGATTATAGCAGATGGCCAGGTGGAGACCTATAAGGCCAGGCTTGTGGCAAAAGGATTCAAACAAAGGCAATGGATTGACTTTGATGAAACCTTTTACCTGTAGCCCTGTTAAAATCAGTTCGGAATTTGGTTGTGAATGCTGCTTACTACGACTATCAGATCTGTCAAATAGCCAGATGGTTTTCTTTCCAAGAGAAATGAAAACCTAGTGTGTAAGCTGCTACGAACCATATGTGGTTTAAAGCAAGCTTCTCGAAAGATGGAACATTCATTTTGATGAGATAATCAAAGAGTTTAATTTTATCAAAAACGTAGATGAACCATGCGTCTACAAAAGGGTTAGTGGGAGCGCGATAACATTTCTTATATTGTAGCGAAATAGAGTTGACACACATAACAACATAGCAGACCCACTCACAAAGCTACTTTCTGAAAGTCACTTTGATCGTCATAAAGACTAGATGGGTATTAGATACCAGAGTGATTGGCTTTAGTACAAGTGGGAGATTGAAAGGAATATGTCCTAAGTCCAATCATGTATTAGGATTTAGGAATAACTTCCTGTGTAATCTGTTTTGATTTCATTGATATTAATAAAAGACTTGTTTTGTTTTTATTACGGGCTTTATCTATTTAAGTGTTTAAATAAGATATACCATAGTTTAGAGTAAAGCTTTTTATGGATTATGATGAGATCATAATAGTGAGACCTAAATGATGATAACTCTAAACTTAAATAGTTCCCGGTCGTAGGATTACTAACTGGTAATTAATAATCCGCAGAGATCGGTACATACTATGCTTGCTTCATTATGAAGGATGTCTGTTCTCATAGACATTTGTGTGGTGACACTATAGCTAGTATGTAGGTGCTTATTATAGAATAAGTTCACTGAACATGACTCGCACAGCTGAACAACTGATAGAGTTCACTCACGTGTCAGCAGTTGTTCACATAGTGATAGTTGTACAAGTATCCTTAGACTTGAGGTCATCATAGTCATCTTGTGTACACTGAACTATGCTTTGGTTTAGTTCTTAGTCTCCAGGGACAATTATTAGGGCTCTACTGGGTATAGGAATTTGTACACGAAGATAGTGTATGATTAATAAAGGATCTACCCCTTCCAGTGAAGGAAGCGAATGTTCAAGGCTGATCCACTTATGCTAGTTCAGGAATCTCTGGCCAGAGTAAATGAAATTAGAAAGGAGTTTCTAATTTGCATAGAACTAAGCATAGTAAATGGTAAGCAAGTGATTAAATTAGATAGGCTTGACACGAGATCCATGCCTTGTATTTAATCGGGACATTGTAGGGTAGAAGGAGTTTATTGTACGGTAACTATTCACTGAATAGGTTCTCGGTATTCTAAGCAGTGAATTCGTATTATCCGGATAGTCGCGATATGCTGAGAAGTATCCCTCACGATGTAGAATAAATATGATTAATTAATTAATCATATTTAATAAATTAGAGAATTTATATAAATAATGATAAAATATTTTTATTATTATTTATTTCTACTACCGGCTTAATATTGAACCTACAGGGTCACACCATAAAAAGAGAATAATTTAATGGTGGAGAAATTAATTAATAATGGCTGATAATTATTTATTTATGAAATAAATAATTAATTGGCAAATTTAATAATTGATTAAATGAGATTTAATTGATTATAAATTAATTAAGAAAAGTTCTTAATATTATTAATTAAGAATTTAATTTTTGAAAATTAAATCAAGAGAGAGAATTATTTCTAAAGTGTTTAGAAAAAGGATTAATAATTAAAAGGTGTTTTAATTATTAATGAGAATAATAAATGGGATAATAATAATAATATTTATGGGAAAATTTCAGCTAAAAATTTTGCCTATAAATATACTATTATAAACCCTATTTTTATTCTAACCCCAAAATTTTTATAAAACCTAATTCTCTCCACCTCCTCCTTAACGTCATTTTCTTAGTGGATACCGGTGGAGTGCTTCACGTTTGAGGAGCAGCTGCTAAGGATCTCCGATCGTTGCTTTTAGATTTCATTATTAAAGGTTAGTAATCGATCCATATGTTTTTTACCACGATTTATATGCATTCTCTAATTTATTAAATATGATTAATTAATTAATCATATTTATTCTACATCGTGAGGGATACTTCTCAGCATATCGCGACTATCCAGATAATACGAATTCACTGCTTAGAATACCGAGAACCTATTCAGTGAATAGTTACCGTACAATAAACTCCTTCTACCCTACAATGTCCCGATTAAATACAAGGCATGGATCTCGTGTCAAGCCTATCTAATTTAATTACTTGCTTACCATTTACTATGTTTAGTTCTATGCAAATTAGAAACTCCTTTCTAATTTCATTTACTCTGGCCAGAGATTCCTGAACTAGCATAAGTGGATCAGCCTTGAACATTCGCTTCCTTCACTGGAAGGGGTAGATCCTTTGTTGATCATACACTATCTTCGTGTACAAATTCCTATACCCAGTAGAGCCCTAATAATTGTCCCTGGAGACTAAGAACTAAACCAAAGCATAGTTCAGTGTACACAAGATGACTATGATGACCTCAAGTCTAAGGATACTTGTACAACTATCACTATGTGAACAACTACTGACACGTGAGTGAACTCCATCAGTTGTTCAGCTGTGCGAGTCATGTTCAGTGAACTTATTATATAATAAGCACCTACATACTAGCTATAGTATCACCAGACAAATGTCTATGAGAGCAGACATCCTTCATAATGAAGCAAGCATAGTATGTACCGATCTCTGCGGATTATTAATTACCAGTTAGTAATCCTACGACCAGGAACTATTTAAGTTTAGAGTTATCATCTTTTAGGTCTCACTATTATGATCTCATCATAATCCATAAAAAGCTTTACTCTAAACTATGGTATATCTTATTTAAACACTTAAATAGATAAAGCCCATAATAAAAACAAAACAAGTCTTTTATTAATATCAATGAAATCAAAACAGATTACACAGGAAGTTATTCCTAAATCCTAATACATGATTGGACTTAGGACATATTCCTTTCAGTAGTGAATGCAGCATTGACTCAGAAGGAGATAATAGATAGTCAAAGATTTAAATCTAAGACTTCAATAGGACTTGACTATTCTAAGCTGAACAGTAAGAAGTATAGTGGTGCATCTGAGATAAACATGTTTGTCTCAAAGAAGGTACCATATGTTATTAAGGATGATGTATCTCCGTTGTTCACTGAGTCTGTTTCAGAACCTTTGGATGAAGTATGTTTGCTAATCAATGAGGAATTGATTGCTGAAGATAGAGAGAATGAGAAGGTAGAGAAATCCCATAAGACTCATAAGGCTCCAGCTAGTAAAGCTAAATCCGTAGCTAACCTAGGTAATAAGGTGGATAGGAAAGAACCTGATACACTTAAGAAACCAGACCCAATAGTTAACTCTAAGACTTTTGAGAGTGCTAAGGTTAATGCTAAGAAAAACATAATTGGCAAGGTAGGTGTAAATAAGAAATATGATTTTGCATCTTCCTCATCTGCATCTAGAAAGTTATGTAATAATTGCAATTCTACTGCACACATTACACATGTATGACAAAAGCTAAAGTAGAATCTGCTGTAACTTCTAGTGTGCTGCCATGCCTAACATGTCTAGTTTTCATGAGCCCTGTGGCATAGTTTGATGTATGACATGTGCATTTGTTACCATGTCTGAATATTTCAAAGTTTTTCATGCAACTGCTAGCACTTGCATTAACACTAAGACAAGCATGAGTAATGAGCACACACAGGCCAAGACTGTAGTACCTCCTATCTCTAAGTCTGATAACACTGTTAAGACTAACACTGAGAAGGAGTCATTCAAAGTGAAAGCAAAGCATGTTAAGGTTTCATTTGTTGATTCTGTTTCTACTCCTAAACCTTCAGTACCCAAGAAAGCTTGGGTACCAAAGTCTTCTTAATAAATCTGTATTTGCAGGGTAAGGTGAGAAAGGAAAAGATCATGTGGATTCTGGACAGTGGTTGTTCTAGGCATATGACAGGAGAAAAGTCCCTGCTCACAGGTGTGGTTGAGAAAGCTGTCCCTATAGTTACCTTTTGAGATGAAAACAAAGGATTTACTAAGCGATATGGCAATTTGGAAATTGGGAATGTCATCATTGAAAACATCTCTCTTGTGGAAGGATTGAAGCATAATCTTCTGAGTGTCGGTCAGTTTTGTGACTAAGGATACAATGTTGACTTCAGACTAGAAAGATGTTTGATCACTCACATGAAGGATGATAAGTTTGCTCTACAGGGAGTAAGGAAAGGTAATCTGTCCGTAGCTGACTTGAAGTTTACCTGTGATGGAGTAATGAGATGTTTCTATCGCAAAACTATAGCAGAACAAAGTTGGTTATGGCATAAAAAGCTCTCACACTTGAACTTCAAGACAATGAATTCTCTAGTTAAGAGAGAATTGGTGAGAGGACTACCACATATAGAATTCTGTCAAGATGGACTCTATAAAGCATGTGAAAAAGGGAATCAAAGAAAGCATCACACAGAAGCAAGGAAATGACAAGCATAACTGAACCTCTTCAGTTAATTTACATGGACTTATTTGGACCAGTGAATGTGTTGTCTCTATCAAGGAAAAGATATGCTTTAGTGATAGTCGATGATTACTCCAAGTACACATGGGTGTTGTTTTTGCAATCTAAGGATGAAGCACATCAGTTGATAGTGGATCATTTAAAGAAGATTGAGTTGGAAGCGAAATTACCTTTCAGAAAGATCA
The DNA here is from genome assembly GCF_009905375.1 of Apium graveolens. Taxonomy (NCBI): domain Eukaryota; kingdom Viridiplantae; phylum Streptophyta; class Magnoliopsida; order Apiales; family Apiaceae; genus Apium; species Apium graveolens. Next base: position 75,832,374 of record NC_133656.1, read on the forward strand.
GATCTGACAATTGGACATAATTCAAGAATGCATTTCTAAATGAATTCTGTATAGAGAAAGGTATTTCGAGACAGTACTCATCCCCAAGAACTCCACAACAAAATGGAGTAGTAGAAAGGAAGAATTGAACCTTGGTTGAAGTAGCAAGGACTATGCTAAGTGAATCAATGCTCCCTACCTACTTCTGGGCGGAAGCTATCAACGCAGCGTGTTACACTCAAAATCGTACCCTGATTAATAAAGATCATGACAAGACTCCTTATAAGATTATGGCTGACAAGAAACCAACACTGAAATACTTTCATGTGTTTGGAGCTAAATGTTTTGTACTAAAAGAAGAAAATGAGCATCTGGGAAAGTTTGATGCTAAAGCTGAAGAAGGCATTTTTCTTGGATATTCTCTGAAATCTAAAGCTTACAAGGTTTATATGTCTACTGATCAGAAGGTGATTGAAAGCCTTAATGTAACATTCGACGACACCAAGTTGGCAAACCTGTAAAGAGAAAAGGATTCTGAATCTATGGAATTTGAAAATCTGTCAGATGATCTTTTGGATATAGAAAAACCTGATATTTCTAGAGCTATACCTACAGTACATGGCAATGCTGATTCTGGATCAAGTGGTGGTAATGGTGGAAACAATGATTATGATAATCATATAGGAACACCTTCAAGAAATACTACACAAAGATCAGAATCATCAAGTCATGGTGGCAGCAACTCAGGGGGAGCAGGAAGAGGATCTATATTTCACTCAACATCATGTTGAACAAGGGGAAACATCAAGATCTTATATGCCTCGATAAAGAGTTTGGAACAGAGACCATCTTTTTGAATTGATCATTGGTATTCCTGAGATAGGAGTGAGAACGGGACATACCACTCATAATGAATGTCACTCTTCAGGATTTCTTTCAGAAATGGAACCTAAGTAAGTGGATGAGGCACTTGAAGATCCAGATTGGGTTATTGCTATGCAAGAGAAACTCAATCAGTTTGAGAGGCAGAAGGTATGGAAGCTGGTACCCCGACCAAAGGACAAGTCAATGATAGGCATTAAATGGGTATTTTGAAACAAATTAGATGAAGATGGCACTGTAATGAGAAATAAGGCCAGACTGGTACCTAAAGCTACTCTCAAGAAGAGGGTATAAATTATGATGAAACCTATGCACCAATAGCTAGGCTTGAGGCAATCAGGATATTTCTGGCATTCACAGTATATTCAGATTTCAAGGTTTATTAAATGGATGTGAAGAGTGCATTCCTGAATGGGGAGTTAGAAGAAGAAGTGTATGTAGAACAACCTCCAGGTTTTGAAGATCCAAATCTGCCTAATTTTGTATACTTTCTATTAAAAGCTCTCTATGGTCTTAAGCAAGCTCCAAGGACTTGGTATGACACTCTCTCTGAGTTTTTACTTGAAAATGGTTTTACTAGAGGTGTTATAGATAAAACTCCATTTCACAAAATGCATAAACTTGATATGATATTAGTTCAAGTATATGTTGACGATATTATATTTGGTTCTACTAATGACGATCTTTGCAAGAGATTTTCTAAGCTAATGCAGTATAAGTATGAAATGAGCATGATGGGAGAGTTGAACTACTTTCTTGGATTACAAGTGAGTCAAAGGAAAGATGTTATATTCATCTGTCAATCCAAGTATATCAGAGAACTTCTCCAGAAGTACAATCTGAAAGATTTAACTCCGGCAAAGACTCCAATGCCAACAACCACTAAGCTTGATCAGGACAAAACTGGTAAGAAAGTTGACATCACAAGCTACAGAGGTACGATAGGCTCATTACTTTATCTCACAGCAAGTAGGCCAGATATCATGTTTGCAACATGTTTGTGTGCTAGATTTCAAGCTGACCCAAAAGAGCCTCATCTTATAGCTGTTAAGAGGATATTTAGGTAGCTTAAAGGGACTCCAAATCTTGGTATTTGGTATCTTAAAGGTACAGGTTTTAACTAGTTGGCTATACAGATCCAGATTTTGCAGGTTGTAAGATTGACCGGAAAAGTACCTCAGGAAGCTGTCAGTTTCTTGGAAGAAGGTTGGTATCCTGGCATAGCAAAAAGCAGCACTCAGTATCCACATCAATTGCTGAAGCTAAATACATAGCTTCTAGAAGCTGTTGTGCCCAAATCTTGTGGATGAGGAACCAACTCCGGGATTATGGTCTGTTGGTATCTAAGATTTCAATATTATTTGAAAATACAAGTGCAATAGTAATCTCAAACAACCCAGTTCAGCACTCAAGAACAAAGCATATTGATATCAGGTATCACTTTATCAGAGAGCATGTCATAAATGGCACTGTGGAATTATATTTTGTACCCACAGAGGATCAAATTGCAGACATCTTCACAAAATCACTTGATGAAAATACTTTCTCTAAGTTGGTTAGTGAACTTGGGATGTTAAATCATTAAAATTAATAAATTAGGAATCAGTAACTGCAATTTGTCTCAAATAAATCCACTTGTTATTTAATGTAAATATTCTAAGGATATGTGGATTTATGTGTCATTACTCATTTCTCGTATTTCAAATATTTGTGTGATTGTATCTAATTGATAAATATTTTAACACACTTATATTGATAAATTGCTTGAAAATAATCTAATCATTATTGGTTAAATTATGAAAAAAGTTTTGTAGCATAATTTTGATATAACTATTTGAAAATTTATCAGTTCAATGATAAAAATTTAAGATATAATAAGTCAAAGTTGTGATTTATTAGTTTTACTGAACTTTAAATAATTTGATATTTAAAAGAGTTATCTAATATTAATTGGAAATTAGAAGCATAATTTATTCCATGAAAATATAATTTTATCAGTTAATGATAATTATTGTATTTTTATTAAAATTAAATTGTGTTTGACAAAGTTAAATGCCTAAGTCAGTTACTTGCGACCTTAGGATAACCAAGGTAGCAAGTAAATACTTGAACATTTTTTTAAGTATTAATCTTTGTCACTAGGGGCTCCATCCGCAAGTAATAACTTGGATTTTTTTTCTAAGGTCAGTTACTTGCGAAGTGAGACCCTTGAGTAGCTTGGTCGGAAGTAAAGTGTTAAGCAATATGACTATCTCAGATACTTGCGACCTTGCACCATGGGAGCGTAAGTAAATCACTAACACTTTATCCATCTTTTTACTTGCGACTGTGGAGCGTAAGTAACTTACATAAACTTCATTATCTAATTACTTGCGACTGCTTTCACAGTGTATATAAGTTACTTGCGCATTGTATTATACAGTAGTCGCAACTAACTCCCTTGAGTTATTCTGTGATTAATATGTAGTATATATCAGCATAATTCAATTCATTTACACAGATATATACACGATTACACACAGACGCAAGTAAGGGCGAAAACTGGAGTAATTTTTTAATCGATTGAATCGTACAGAAACTCTGTCCAAATTTCAAACAAATTGCAGATTCTTGGAGCCCACAATCCACTCTTTTTTTTTACTGTAAAAACTTGTGATTTCACCGATTAAGTTTAGAGATCGAAGATTGTGGTTTTCTTGAACACAAGGGACTGTTTGGCTAAGTTTAAAATTGATAAATTGATTAATTAATTCAAATTGTCTTAGTTTAATATTGCACAATTGTTCAGTATTAATTTGTGCATTGCATTAGTTGTGAGTTATTATTTTTAAGTGTACGATAAATTTGTTTTACGGTTAAAATTTTATTCTCATTTTTTAACTAAAATGGCGGATAATATTACGTTACTTAAAATAAATTATGTCTCGGTTATAAATTGTAATCCAGCTCGCATAGGCTATTTTGAAAATTGGATTCGATATTTAAATGAGCACTCAATTGTGCACTATGCCTGAACTACTAATGTACAATTAAATGTTGAGCTCCTCAGACTCGTTTACACCATACCTCTGGATACATCAGATGAAGATCAACTAAGCTTCATGTTCCCTATTGAAGATGAAATGATACTAATCACTGAGGATAATTTCAATCAACATCTTCACTTTCCTCTAAATGATTTTGATGATCTGCCAAGAGACTCTGAAGTTTATAGCTTCTTCAGGGGAATAAGGAGCATCATGCCAGATAACGAGTATCTAAAGCATTTTAACAAAAGTCACCTACCCAAGCCTTGGAACTTATTTTTCAACATTTTGTCCTTCTGCGTATCTCCCAAGACTGGTGGATTTCATGGACTGACACATTTCATGAGGCTAGTTGGAGTGGCTATTGCTCAGAATATTCGCATCAATTTTGGACGTTTGTTCATGAAAGAGATAATGAAGAATCAAGCATAAAAACATGATTACATCTTATATGGCAGGTTACTTCAGATTGTTCTCAACGCTAAGTTCACAGAAGGTCAGAAGGCCTTGGTTCCTAGTAATAACATGATAAGTTCTCCAGTTGTGTCTTCCAAAATGGTGGGTAGGTTGTACAGACATAATCCTTATTCCAACAACAACTCCATTCATGTGACAGACTTCATGAAAGAGTACTTTGACTCCCTTAATGAAGGACCTGATTCTGAGAATGAAGATGATCATGAACCCAATAATCCAGAACCTAATGCTGCAAATGAGGATGATGAAGAGGGAAAGGGTGAACATGAAGAAGATCTGCAGCCTAACCCTGAAGCTCAACCAATGGATGTTGATCAAGAACCTGTCATTTGTGTACAGATAAAAGAGGTTTCTCAACCTGAAGCTACTGAACATCAAGAGGAAGCTGAGCCAACTCAAACAGAAACAAATGTTTACAGGACATACCTCGCAGGTATGAATGAATCTTTCATGAGTACTACTTTTGATGATTTAGTAGATATAGATTCACTTAATCTTGTTGAATTCCACACACAACTTGCTCAAGAACAATTACTATCAGGAGGAAATGAGTTTATTTTCCCGCAAATTCATAACCACCCTCTAGAGCCAACAAACACATCTCAAAATCTCCTAGCCCAATCCCTGGAGTTTAATGATCCGATGAGTGTAGAGGGAGTAACTGCACATGATGCAGCAAATAAGGAAGGTACCTTGGATGAACCCACAGCTCTGTCTCCAAAGAAGCAAAGCAGTTACCCCCCTGAGATAACTATAACCTCCCATGTATCTTCCCAAAAGGATATAATGGTTGAAAAGGAACATAAACAGTTAGTGGATTCATCTTCTAAACAAGGTGGGTCTATTGAAATTCTCCTATCAGCCAATGAATCCTGTGACGAGTCAAACACTTTATCCAATACTCAAGCTCTTGAAGTAAATAAGTCAATTAGAAGAGCATTATTTGGTGAGGGAGTATTGACGGAAACAGAGAATTCAACCATATTATGGTTAGAATATCATGTTCAAGGTCCTTCAATGGATCAACTGCCTTCACATGTGTTAGGAGAGAGTGTTGTAATCACTGCCAAATCTAGCACATCATTTACCTCCCCATGACTAATAAACCTGGATGCATCTGCGGATAGGGGATCTGATATAGGTGCGGATCGACAACCTATTAGCGATGAACCAGATTCACCTGGTGAGCCTACGGGGAAAGTGTCTTCACCAACACTTGAGGAAGCTGAGGAACAGATGCCACATATGACGGACTCAGTGATTCTCCCAGAGATTCCAACTCTGGACCAGTCATCCTAGGATGACATGCAACCTGTCTTGTACAAGGATCGGGAATCGCGAACTCCCATTGCACCACTGCTGACCTCCTTAAGGATGGCTCCAGTGTTTTCTGCAGGTACATCTTCTGGATCTTGGAGCTATAAGCAGAGTGTATCTGTGAGGGTGAGTGAAACACAAATCCCTAAATTGAGTGACAGAGTGTTGAGTGATACACTGCGAGAAGCCCATGAGACACCTACCTCCCAAACAGGACCTATAGACATGTCTCAGTATGTCACAAAATCTTACCTTAAAGTGCAGTTAGCATTTAAAGACAACTATCACAAAGAATAACTCGCTCTCAAGGATCTATATATCAAGAATGAACTGTCTGTAATGGATCATCAGATTGCCCATCTTTCCAAATAAATTGACCTTCAACAAGCATAATTTGCTAGTTTACGGGAATTCGTGGAACAATCTCTCTCTCATTCTGGAAAGGGAAAGGCGATTGCCCATACTGAGCCAAAGATCTCTGTTAGCAAGCAAGCACCAATCCCTATCTCCTCTGAAACAGCTTTTTCCAGTACTGGTCCAAAGACCTTAGTCAGCAAGTGTAACACCCCCAAATCCGGGGTCGGGGATCCGGGTTGTCACGAGTTCCATTTCCCTTAATAACACCCAATCTTAATAAATAATCAACTACTCTGTACTGTGACCCCACAATAAACACACACACCACAAGTTATAGTCTCAGAGATGAACACTCAAAAATAACACAAGTCCTTATATTCCACAATTATAAACCGTTACACCTTAAAAAAGTTCTGAATAAATTTACATATTCCTTGCCATTATTACAATTCATATTATACATAAGTCTGGTTCATCAATAGTTGAAAACCTAGCCTATTGGTAGCTCCTACCTCAGCTACGGCGGCATCAACGCTTTCAGAAGACTGCAGAACATTTTCTAACCGCTTGCGAATCGGGAGCTTGGTCCTGTTCATCTTTTATATCTGTTGTTATGTGATGAAAGAAGAAAGCAAGGGTGAGCAGCAAGCCCACCAAAATAATATGTATAATGATTAACAATATATGAGCCTTCTCATAGTACTCATGAAAGTCTTGGTCAAAAGAAATAAACCAAGTTTGATATCTTAATGCGATGAAGTCGCAAAATATTCAGTATATATACATATATACTTTTCAAAATCTTGGAAGTCCTCTTCCATGCATAATATACACAGAATTCCAGTTTATAACTGTATAAAAATATCGTTGCAAGGTGATCTCATATATCTACCCTTGTCTCAACGTTTTTCTGAAAATCTTTGATATGCATAGGATAATCATTAACTAGATATAAGTTGAAAATATGAAGTTACAAGATACCCCAATATACTTATATCTTTTCCAAATATTACTTGAACTACCACCGTTCAAGTTATAATCAGTTCAAAAGTTCATCACATAGATGAGACTACAAGACAAGATTTGAATAGATTCAATCTTTGAATATCATTATAAATAATGAAGTTACGAGATACTTCATTAAATCCAAATATATATATACACCTATATATATACATTTCATACACTCCTTGAAAACCTCTGTTATGAAAATTATAAACAGAGTTGCAATATCCAATGAATTTGGAAAGGAGAAAACCTTGGCATAAACCTGATATCTTGCTGATCAGGCAAAGATACCAATTAGTAACCTTTTCTACTAGTAGATGGACGAATTCCCCACTGGTCATCACCCTGGCCGTAATAGGACCTTATGCTGGACTGCCACTCAGCCACTTACGCATTTGATGGACTCCCATTGAGCCACTTACACTTTCATGGACGCCCACTGAGCCCATGTTGCTTATGCCGACTCAAATAGATGAACTTACTTCCCAAATGATGGGCAAGTAATCAAGATGTTTTCTCAAAACAGCAACCTCGTTGCGAATGTAAAATACACCACTGAGCCGGATCCCTCAAGTTTTGAACGAGTATTTAAATCCCCTTTAAAAGGAAGATCTTAAATATAAAAATGAGTTTTGGTATCCGCTCTAACTTTTAAAAATCATTTTGAAGACTCGAAAACACTTTAAAGAGTGTTTGGAGTAATGCTGATTTAATGAAATAAATCAGTCCCAATATATTAGAAAATATCTGAATATTATTATTTAAATAATATTCCTATAAAGAATAATCTTTATAAAAATAATTGAAGTAGAAGTTTTAAAACTTATACTTGAAATGAGTATTAAATAACCAAAGATATACTTATACGAAAGTACTATCTTTATTTGAATAATCAAAGATAAGTTTGATTATCGACACCTTATTCTTTAATAAAATAAAGAACATATCTCAGCAAATAATCGGAGTCATAGATCCTCAAATGAATATTCAAATAATATTTATTAAATAATATAAACTGAGTCATAAGCCCTCGAATGAATATTCAAATAATATTCAATAAATAATATATATAAAAGAGTCATAAGCCCTCGAATGAATATTCAAATAACATTCAAATAATAAAATAAGAGGAGTCATAAGTCCTCAAATTAATATTCAAAATAATATTCATTTAATAAAATAAAGAAGTCATAAGCCCTCGAATGAATATTCAAAATAATATTCATTTAATAAAATAAAGAAGTCATAAGCCCTCGAATGAATATTCGTAATAATATTCATTAAATAAAATAAAGGAGTCATAAGCCCTCGAATGAATATTCGTAATAATATTCATTAAATAAAATAAAGTTATCGAATAAACCTTATTTGATTAATAGTTTTAAAAACTATATCAATATATATATATATATATATAAATATATATTATACTCGGGAGTCTCGCCTCCCGTTTTAGAAAAAGTTCACCTTTTGATCCCCTATACTAAGGGTATACGCAAATACCGCTTATCTCTAGCATAGGTATTATGCAACGAATAAGCATTTGAACCAACAGATATATAAATCAAGAATACGAAACAGGCATGCATATATATCATATCACATGCTATAATATATCGCAAGAATTTGCTAATAACAAATATGCATTTATCACAAGATCATGCATATACACATATACATCACAACAACAGTATAACGGGTAGAAAACTTGCCTGAGCGACTGGGGGTTACAAATGGCTCGGGACGAGTCTGGTAACCTATAAACAATATATAAGTTGGAATTAAACCGAAGTCACTTGTAAATCTATACTTTAACCAAATTAGACTCTAACGCTCGCTTTGCGCTTACTGATTCTCTTAAGTCGCTCGAATACCCTCGGCTCCACCATTTTTAATAAATTAACCATTACGAGTTTTAAGGCGATTCCTTTGCGAGTGTCTTACCAACTGCCTATTACACTTTACATAAATGTTTCATACTCCAATTAGTCATTTAAGGTCTTTAACCTATGTTTCAAAGTAAGGCGAGGGGTAATGTTTCGTTCGCGAAACGTCGTTACTTAAAACGGCCGTTTCTCCTAAACCGTACATCGGAATCAAACGAACCACATATCAAAACGAAGATCGTAACATGAACTATCTAAACATGGCAATGTTCAAAACCTAGCAGGGAGTTCTCGGGTCCTAATATTATGAACAAAAGCAGTCTAAAGTAAATCGGACATTACGACGGCTATGTTTACGCGATTTCCAAATTTTTTACCATTCCAAATCATATCAATCCAACTACCAATCAACAACAACTCAAGATACACATCAATGCTACTGATTTCAGTCATAATAAGCTCAAGGATCTTAATCCAATCATATATTATAACATCTCCAAATTCAACTAAACTACTTAACAATTAAGCTCGAATCATGCTTATCATTCAAATTACTACTCATACATCCAAACCATCTCCAAACTTCAACATTCAAACTTATTACTAAAGGGTGTGAAGATTTATATCTTTCTTGGAGGGTGGAAAGTTACTAGGAAGCCTTATGGAGCCTCCTACAAGCTTGATCTCTCCAAAGAAATCAAGAACACAAAGTTAGGCTTTGAAGTTTCTAAAAGTCCGATTTAAAGAACTGTAAAATGAGGGTCTTACCATGCTTATTTGGAAGAGACTTGTGAACAAGAGTTGTAGGAAATCTCAATACCTTTCCAACGAGCTATAGAGCACAACATTTGAGTGAGTATTGAAGGAGATATGGCAGTTTGAAGTTGCTGGGTTTGTTTTAGCCGAGAGCTTTCTTCTTGAAATGGGAAAGTCAACTTTCAATTTGTATTTGTGTTATGATATTTGTTGGTTGGTTGCTTCCTTTTGTCTTGGAATTAAATTAAATTTTTACCATGGTGAAAAATGTGTGGCTCACAATCAACCAACCAATCCTTCCCACTTGTCATGCTTAGGTCATCAAGCTTAGGTCATCTTGTTACACTTGTCTTCTTCTTGTTGGTTTGATGACATCATCATCCCTAACCTCCTTGATTAACTCCTAATTGCTTGCCTAATGACCGCTGATCTGTTATACGGTTCGCTTAACTTTCGTTTTCGTTTATCGTTTGAGGAATCATATCCGGGATCTTATCACTTGGGTTCCCATAAACCTTCCTCAATATTTTATATTCCTTTTTATGATCCCCTCTTAAAATCCTTGAATTTAAATCCTATTTATCCTGTTACCTTATACTCACTTCTTTCTGTATCTGGTGGATTTCCGGGAAAAATCAAAGTGTTCGGAATTGGATTCTGACGATCTTTACATACACTTATATACCATATAGAGTACTAATAAAATCTCAGAATATCAATAACAGAACCCCTACATAGTGTGGCATGAAAAGTTTTCTTATTCAGCATAATCAGCAAAATCACTATTCATAAGGGTTTCAAAAATTCCAAAAATTGGGGTTATTACAGTCTCCCCTCCTTAAAAGGATTCCGTCCCGGAATCAGATAGAAAATGAATAGGGATACTTTCTTAGCATTACACTTTCTAACTCTCAAGTAAATTTTCCCACATTGTGGTTCTTCCATCAAACTCTGAATAGTTTGATAACCTTTCTCCTAAGCACTTGTTCCTTTTTCAATCTATAACCCTTCCTGGTTGCTCCATATAGGTTACGTCTGGTTGCATGTCTATGCGCTCATATGCCCCTATTTATCTGACATCCAAATTACACTTCCTTAACATTGATACGTGAAACACGTTATGACTTGCTACATGTTCTGGGGTAAGGCTAGCTCATATGCTAACTTCCCAATACTTCTTAATATATCCAAGGGTCCGACAAATTGTGGACTTAGCTTTCCTTTCTTTCCGAATCTCATCAATCCTTTCCAAGGGTTTCCAAGGGGATACCTTTAAAACACTAGGTCCCCTACTTCCTATTCTTTGTCCTTTCGTGTCAAATCAACATACTTCTTATGTCCATCTTGGGTTACTACCAGCCGTCCTCTGATTAGATCTATTATATCCTTGGTCCTTTGGACTACGGCGCTGCGTCGAGCATCTTGCGCTCTACAACTTCATCCTAACATAAGGAGATCGACATTGTCTTCCCTCAAGGATCTCATAAGGCGACAACTCGATAATGACATAAGATCTATGTCGTAAGAAAACTCAATCCGTGTTAAGTGATCATTCCATTTCTTTCAAGTCTATTGCACAGACTCTCATTATAGCTTTTAGCATTAGAGCTTTTGCTTCTCAATACCCATTCTTTTCCAGTTCGTAATCGCTACTACCTTCTGTTCCTAATATTATACTGGTTATACTTTTGCTCGTTAGCGTTCTATAACCTTTTAATAACCTCGTCAACCTTAGTATCACGAATGTGTTTCCATTCCACATACCACCACAACTTTACTACTCCTTTTTCAGCTGCTTCTATCTTCGAAAGCTTAGTCCTTCATATAGAAGTAAAAGAATTTATTGAGAGATCACTATGATCATGAACACTTGTTACATTGCATAGTTAGTACAGAAGGTGGCCAGCCTTTAGTACTTGACAAGCAATTAAACAATATATGGTATCCTACTCGGCTTCTATCACACAGATAGATAGTCATTCGGCAATACCTCCCCTTCTGGAAGGGTTGTTCTTCTCAGCTTATATGAAATGAAAAGAAGAGAAAAGAACGAATTGAAGAGAATTGTATATGTGAAAAAAAAAATATACTGCCACCAAATATCTGGCTTGGAACCTACCTCTGAACTATAGAGGTTTGATATAGGAGAACAAAACATATGTGTATTTATATCAACATCAAGTATTATAGCATCGCATTTTACATGCTTAAATATTTACTATTCCATCCATCATTCTATGGACCCATGCTCTTCCTCGAGCTTATACTCAATCACCTTTGAAACTCCCTCGACATCGAAAATCGAATCTGGAATCTCATTCTAGACATCATCGTTACTAGAATTCTATGCTTGCACCGCAACCTTCCTCGTATAGTAATACGACTCTCTTTCATAAGAGGGAATAAGTATTCAATAGGTAGATACTCTACTTAATTAGTCTATCAATGATAACTTATACACTACCACGACCCGATTAGTGGTACTCAATCTCAATATCCATTCCAATACAACTCTCACGGTTGTAATCAGCTCATTACTCGCAGAATCATTGCTGCATTACTATGGTCCACCACTGACCTACTGTCGTCATTCACTTTCCATGAAATCTTAATATCTAACCATACGGAGTCCATACATGTCGTATAGAATACTTCTAAGGAGTTAACATAATCACCATCATAATTCATGAAGAACACTCCAAACTCTGACGTACTTTCATGACATGAAGTAGATAAAATTGCATAAGAGTTTCAGTCAAAGCAACGATAGCAGGTTAATACCATTCTTAATCGTATGCCTTAAATAGAAGACTTAACTCAAAGGTTAGTCTTTTTGAAACATGGTCCTGGCTTATCTCAAGATAGTATCTTCTGAGATAGATAGCCCGCTCATGGCGATTACACGAATTAAACCTTTACCAACTACTATTACGGTTGGGTATTGCACAGTCATCAGAAGGAATGTCAATCTTCCAAACCATAATACAACCTTCATAGCTTTAACCATCATCACTGTATTCCTTTGGCACAAGCGCCTATAATTATCCTCTTACCTTTAAAGTGTCGGCCACCTCTTTGGCCTTTCCTGATAGTAAAATTTCCTTACAGTCAATGTCATTTTAACCACCTCCAAATAAATTTTCTACCTCATTTCCAATCACTGCTTGTGTGAAGATGTTTTCCTTAAAATCTGATGAGTAAAAAAAAATATCACCATTTTTCCATAAGTTATTGCCTCAGTCTTTAGAGGTTAATCACTGTCACGACTGACTCTCAATCATACTTAGAACATCTTTTATCCTAGGCCCTAATTGCCCTAAATAATTTCGACCTTTACTGGTTCGATCCATACTTTCTCGTGGTTTAACACGTGCCCCACTTGGCATCATTATAATTACGTCATATTTCCTTTATCAACATTTTTATTCTTGAGAATTTTGAATATTACCTTTCTCCTTGTAAAACCTCTAAGGTTATCCTCGAATCGTTCCTCCTGTATTCCCTAGATACAGGGCATATCAAGATACCATTTATTATACCAGAATCATTGTCTATATACTCTGAAAAATTTCTCCACTGATTCTTAAAGGTTGTTATTACCTTAATCCTTTCCAATTCATACTGTCAAAACTCACATTATCCCTATTAAGGGTGAAATTCCAACCTTTATGCATTCCCCGAGGATTCATTTTAAGTTACCGATGTTCTATCCTTAATTCCACCTTTAAAAGGTACATGCATCCTTCCATGGATAAATCAAGTCATATATCCCTGATAAGGGTATCTTATTCAATCATTCCCACCTCGATAGTATATGCCTAATTTCACAATAACATCTGTATTCAAAATGAGGTCAATCAATATGGCCTCCAAAAGATAAGAACGGTTATCCGCTTTTCTTGCCTGATTCAGTAATGATAACAGGGATGTTCTAGAAGATGTTTTCGTGTTCAACGTGAACCTTTTAGTTCTAACTACTCATTTACCTCTTTTATTTATCTCAACAGTCATCTCAATGTTGGGATATCTTTCATACCTGGCGTCTCCCTTTCTGGGTATCATGCCCCCGGTCTTACACTTCACATTCTTGAAGGTCACTTCCTTCATCCAATTTTCCTAATTTCTTACTTTCTTGTCTCCTCAGTCCATCCGTGTTTCCTTATTAATCAATCGATCTATCTCAAATTTTCATCGAATACTGTCAACTTCAAGGGAATTAACTTTACATATCGCTTACGCCTTCAAACCTTGAATTTATCTCATGATCAGTCACCATCGCGCTGATGATGACACACTTCTCTATATTTATTGCAAGGGTTTCTTAGGGTTTCCCATACCTAACTCCCTTATCACTTCTCAACTCTATTTCCTTTATATCCCTTTATACTCCTTCCCTTTTCAGTCTTTTATTTTCGTTTCCATTACAACCATTACATGAACCAACACAACATAAGCATTGATTTCAAACATCCCGTCATTCTGGATTCGTGTCCTCAGAACGAATCTTGACAACTTTTACAACTTAGATTCATAATTATCATACTCGTCCGCTTTTGTTCTGGCTCTAAAGCTTTTACACTACCTCCATAACCTTGGGAAGTACTTTCCCGAAAACAATTGTCTGAACTTTAATCAGTTTATTATAACCTCTGGCTCCGTGCCTTTCTTGGCCTTTCACCAACGGGTGGCCTCTCTCTTACGGGGGTAAGTGACAAAAACAGTCTTTTGTGCTTCGTCAATCATTTAGAATCTCAAATAATTCCTATATTTCCTTTAGCCAGGCTCTTGCCTCGACTGGGTCAAACTGTTCCTTGGAACTCTGAGAGCTTAGCGACTTAAAGGTCATGAAAGGATTTCCTACCGCATTTTCCTTAAGGTGGTGGTTGGGAATAAAAGTATAAGTTCTGTTTAGACAGGTCCATGAATTTCCATATAGGAGTACCGTCTCGGGTCTCCTTATCTTGCTCGACTTCTATTTTCTCAGTATGAAATGTTTCATCCTTCTCCCATACTTGGGGTTATCTTATACGTTAAAATCCTCATTTTCCACTTCATTATGTTATGGGTTCCTTCTATCTTGATGGCGTCCCCCTGACTATCACATTCAGGGTTTGCCCTAAATCTTATTCCTTGAACTATGACTTTCATCTAGGATCTCATCTTTAAGCTCTTAAACATTTGGAACCCAAATTCTATAGGAATACCTCATTATTCCCTTATCATCTTTCTCGGTATTAATCTCATATCTATTTTTGGCTCTCTGCCTTCATTCATCACTTTTTCTGGCACAATATGTTCTTTTCCAATAATTCGGTCTGTCTTGCAATCTCAAACAGCTTTTCGGTACCGGCTCCGGTTACCTTCACTTCTATTTCCATTTTCTCAAAATCTCTTATAAACTCTCTCAAAGACATTATCATCTTGAGTCTCTCCTTTTTACTAAGGGCATCAGCCACCACATTGGCTTTCCCCGAATGATAAAGAATCTCATAATCGTAATCCTTGATTATCTCTAACCACCTCATTTGGCGCATGTTGAGCTCTTTCTCGTGAAAATGCACTAGAGCACTTATGGCTTGTGTAAATCTCGTACTTCTCTCCATACAAGTAGTGCCTCCAATATTTAGGGCAAAACTATTGCCACGAGCCCAAGCTCAGGGTGGGGATATCGAATTTTATATTCCCTTAATTGTCTTGATGCGTACGCGATTACCTTGTTGTGCTGTATAGAAGCACCCTAATTCCTTATGCGAAGCGTCACTACACATCACAAATCTCCTTTTCCATCCGGCAACGCCATCATAGGGGTCGTCACCAATCTTTGCTTCAGTTCTTGAAAGTTGTTCTCGTATTTCTCTGTCCATTCAAACTTCTCAGTCTTACGAGTAAGCCGCGTTAAAGGGGGCTACTATCTTTACAAACTTGAACGAACCTCCGATAGTGACCGACCAATTCTACCTCTGGTAGTCGACCTAACCATGGTCATCAATTCATCAGTGGTCCTTTATTCATTCTTGTCAGGATCCTCCATGGGATCCTCCTCAGCAACTATCCCTTCTAGGACAATATCCTCAACGAACATCATTGAACATCATCGTCCGCGTTAGGACGCTCTATCGGATCCACAATCGATCTCCAATAGTAATAAAACATCACGCTGTTGCTCCTCAACCTCAGGGTTCGGAGTCCCGCTACCATATACGATAACGAACTACGCTTCTATCACGATATTTATAAGGGTTCCCATAAGGGTTTTAACTGTCAGTACTACGTTAGGTAGCCCGACTAGGAACTTGGCAAGAGTTCTTATTATCTTAGTGAACTTATTATCTTAACGTCACATCATCTCAGGTTTATAACGCTTAGCTCTGATACCATTTCTGTAACACCCCCAAATTCGGGGTCGGGGATCCGGGTTGTCACGAGTTCCATTTCCCTTAATAACACCCAATCTTAATAAATAATCAACTATTCTGTACTGTGACCCCCATAAACACACACACCACAAGTTATAGTCTCAGAGATGAATATCCAAAAATAATCACAAGTCATTTTATTCCACAATTAATGTCAATACACCTTAAAAGGGTTTCTGAATAAATTTACATTTCTTTGCCATTATTACAATTGATAAAGATACATAAGTTGGTACATCAAAAGTTGAAAGCCTAGCCTATTGGTAGCTCCTACTTCAGCTACAGCGACATCAACGCCTATAGGAAATTGCGGAACATTTCCTATCCGCTCGCGAATTGGGAGCTTGGTCCTGTTCATCTTGTCTATCTGATGTTGTGTGATGAAAGAAGAAAGCAAGGGTGAGCAACAAGCCCACCGAAATAATATGTAATAATTAACAATATATGAGCTTCTCATAGTACTCATGAAAGCCTCGGTCAAAAGAAATGAACCAAGTTTGATATCTTAATGCGATGAAGTCGCAAAATATTAGATATATGTACATATATACTTTTCAAAATCTTGGAAGTCCTCTTCCATGCATAATATACACAGAGTTCCAGTTTATAACTGTATAAAAATATCATTGCAAGGTGATCTCATATATCTACCCTTGTCTCAACGTTTTTCTGAAAATCTTTGATATGCATAAGATAATCATTAACTAGATATAAGTTGAAAATATGAAGTTAAAAGATACCCCAATATACTTATATTTTCCAAATATTACTTGAACTACCACCGTTCAAGTTATAATCAGTTCAAAAGTTCATCACATAGATGAGACTACAAGACAAGATTGAATAGATTCAATCTTTGAATATCATTATAAATAATGAAGTTACGAGATACTTATTAAATCCCGATATATATTACACCTATATATACATTTCATACACTCCTTGAAAACCTCTGTTATGAAAATTATAAACAGAGTTGCAATATCCAATGAATTTGGAAAGGAGAAAACCTTGGCATAAATCTGATATCTTGTTGATCAGGCAAAGATACCAATAAGTAACCTTTTCTACTAGTAGATGGACAAATTCCCCACTGGTCATCACCCTGGCCGCAATAGGACCTTATGCTGGACTGCCACTAGCCACTTACGCATTTGATGGACTCCCACTGAGCCACTTACACTTTCATGGACGCCCACTGAGCCCATGTTGCTTATGCCGACTCAAATAGATGAACTTACTTCCCGAACGATGGGCAAGTAATCAAGATGTTTTCTCAAAACAGCAACCTCGTTGCGAATGTAAAATACACCATGAGCCGGATCCCTCAAGTTTTGAACGAGTATTTAAATCCCCTTTAAAAGGAAGATCTTAAATATAAAAATGAGTTTTGGGATCCGCTAACTTTTAAAAATCATTTTGAAGACTCGAAAACACTTTAAAGAGTGTTTGGAGTAATGCTGATTTAATGAAATAAATCAGTCCCAATATATTAGAAAATATCTGAATATTATTATTTAAATAAATTCCCATAAAGAATAATCTTTATAAAAATAATTGAAGTAGAAGTTTTAAAACTTATACTTGAAATGAGTATTAAATAACCAAAGATATACTTATACGAAAGTACTATCTTTATTTGAATAATCAAAGAAGATTTGATTATCGACACCTTATTCTTTAATAAATAAAGAACATATCTCAGCAAATAATCGGAGTCATAGATCCTCAAATGAATATTCAAATAATATTCATTAAAAATATAAACTGAGTCATAAGCCCTCGAATGAATATTCAAATAATATTCAATAAATAATATAAAAGAGTCATAAGCCCTCGAATGAATATTCAAATAATATTCAAATAATAAAATAAAAGGAGTCATAAGTCCTCGAATGAATATTCAAAATAATATTCATTTAATAAAATAAAGAAGTCATAAGCCCTCGAATGAATATTCAAAATAATATTCATTTAATAAAATAAAGAAGTCATAAGCCCCCGAATGAATATTCGTAATAATATTCATTAAATAAAATAAAGGAGTCATAAGCCCTCGAATGAATATTCGTAATAATATTCATTAAATAAAATAAAGTTATCGAATAAACCTTATTCGATTAATAGTTTTAAAAACTATATCAATATATAATATATATAAATATATTATACTCGGGAGCCTCGCCTCCCGGTTTTAGAAAAGTTCACCTTTTGATCCCCTATACTAAGGGTATACGCAAATACCGCTTATCTCTAGCATAGGTATTATGCAACGAATAAGCATTTGAACCAACAGATAATAAATCAAGAATACGAAATAGGCATGATATACCATATCACATGCACAATATATCGCAAAATTTGCTAATAACAAATATGCATTTATCACAAGATCATGCATACACTATACATCACAACAACAGTATAACGGGTAGAAAACTTGCCTGAGCGACTGGGGGTTACAAATGGCTCGGGACGAGTCTGGTAACCTATAAACAACATATAAGTTGGAATTAAACCGAAGTCACTTGTAAATCTATACTTTAACCAAATTAGACTCTAACGCTCGCTTTGCGCTTACTGATTCTCTTAAGTCGCTCGAGTACCCTCGCTCCACCATTTTTAAATAAACCATTACGAGTTTTAAGGCGATTCCTTCGCGAGTGTCTTACCAACTTCCTATTACACTTTACATAAATGTTTCATACTCCAATTAGTCATTTAAGGTCTTTAACCTATGTTTCAAAGTAAGGCGAGGGTAATGTTTCGTTCGCGAAACGTCGTTACTTAAAACGGTCGTTTCTCCTAAACCGTACATCGGAATCAAACGAACCACATATCAAAACGAAGCTCGTAACATGAACTATCTAAACATGACAATGGTAAAACCTAGCAGGGAGTTCTCGGGTCCTAATGTTATGAACAAAAGCAGTCTAAAGTAAATCGGACATTACGACGGCTATGTTTACGCGATTTCCAAATTTTTTACCTTTCCAAATCATATCAATCCAACTACCAATCAACAACAACTCAAGATACACATCAATTCTACTGATTTCAGTAATAATAAGCTCAAGGATCTCAATCCAATCATATATTATAACATCTCCAAATTCAACTAAACTACTTAACAATTAAGCTCGAATCATGCTTATCATTCAAATTACTACTCATCCATCCAAACCATCTCCAAACTTCAACATTCAAACTTATTACTAAAGGGTGTGAAGATTTATACCTTTCTTGGAGGGTGGAAAGTTACTAGGAAGCCTTATGGAGCCTCCTACAAGCTTGATCTTTCCAAAGAAATCAAGAACACAAAGTTAGGCTTTGAAGTTTCTAAAAGTCCGATTTAAAGAACTGTAAAAATGAGGGTCTTACCTGCTTATTTGGAAGAGACTTGTGAACAAGAGTTGTAGGCCATCTCAATACCTTTCCAACGAGCTATAGAACACAACATTTGAGTGAGTATTGAAGGAGATATGGCAGTTTGAAGTTGCTGGGTTTGTTTTAGCCGAGAGCTTTCTTCTTGAAATGGGAAAGTCAACTTTCAATTTGTATTTTGTGTTATGATATTTGTTGGTTGGTTGCTTCCTTTTGTCTTGGAATTAAATTAAATTTTTACCATGGTGAAAAATGTGTGGCTCACAATCAACCAACCAATCCTTCCCACTTGTCATGCTTAGGTCATCAAGCTTAGGTCATCTTGTTACACTTGTTTCTTCTTGTTGGTTTGATGACATCATCATCCCTAACCTCCTTGATTAACTCCTAATTGCTTGCCTAATGACCGCTGATCTGTTATACGGTTCGCTTAACTTTCGTTCTCGTTTATCGTTTGAGGAATCATATCCGGGATCTTATCACTTGGGTTCCCCTAAACCTTCCTCAATATTTATATTCCTTTTTATGATCCCCTCTTAAAATCCTTGAATTTAAATCCTATTTATCCTGTTACCTTATACTCACTTCTTTCTGTATCTGTGGATTTCGGGAAAAATCAAAGTGTTCGGAATTGGATTCTGACGATCTTTACATACACTTATATACCATATAGAGTACTAATAAAATCTCAGAATATCAATAACAGAACCCCTACATAGTGTGGCATGAAAAGTTTTTTATTCAGCATAATCAGCAAAATCACTATTCATAAGGGTTTCAAAAATTCCAAAAATTGGGGTTATTACATCCAAGGGCAAAGAAAAAGTTGGT